>NC_039254.1:322683-390183 GCF_003368295.1 Carassius auratus
TCATGGTTTCTCAATGTGCCGCATCTATCTGTCACTTGTCTGTCATTAGTTTTATTGTTGTTGCCTTAATGGATGATGATGAAATATATGAGGAAACAGAAGCTATGTGGCAGTTTAGAGAAATGAAAGAATTGAAGCTTCAGTAGATCTGAAAAAGATAGAAATGAAGCTCATTACTAAGTTACTGAATGAAACTGAATCACAAAATGAACTGATTTTAACAAAATAATGACTGTTTAAGGTTGTCTTTTTAAAACGGATCTCTGTTTTGCAACATTGAATCATTATTTTACTGTTTATCGCTATAAAGCTGCTTTGAAACAATCTGTCTACAATTACATCGGACAACTTCACATTTAATGTTTAAAGTTAAAGCTCTCTGTGAGAATAGCAGGGGGAATTTTTAGTTTGCAAAACATTTTGTTCTAATTCTGAGTAAATGTGTTTCTTGTTGATCTGCATGTTAACATAAAGACACACTACTGTATGTTACTAGCAGTTTTATTGTTTGTGCTGTTACTATATCGGTGGAATACATGGAACATACCAACAATACAAAGTGTAATACATTTTTTATTTTTATATAAATGAACCACTGTACAAAGCCACACTTCAAGTGTAGAATATTAAACAAAAAATTATTTCCAAACTTAAGTTATATTAACACTCACTGTACCAGACTGACATTCATTTCAGACATTCCTTTAAAGTCAGAAAAAAAAAGAGCAAAACCCAAACACAGTCTGAGTTTCGCTGTGTTTCCTCTTTACAGTCACATGTACAAATATACACACTGATCACACAGATCAATAATATACTGTTATTTCACAGAAACTTGTATAAAACAGAAACTGGTTTTTAAATCAACCACCAGAGTTATATATTCAGTAGTTTGAGATACAAGAGATAGTGGAGTATGTAGTTTAGTGGAGTTCAAATAAAGCTTGTGTGTTTCATGAGCACTACATGAAAAGTCAAATAAAACTCATTAGTTTGGTTTTGCTGAATCAATAATATTTATCGAACACTGGTCAGGCCCCGGTGAGGAGTATTTCACTTGTTCAAGACAATGACTGTTGCCATCATGTTTGATGCACAACATCCTCTTCTGGAGCCCAAATATTGTTTTTTGCTAATTATTGCCATTAAGATGATGATGAGGATGACAGATAAGACCACAACTGGAAGTGATGACATTCTTCATTCTTTAGATCCAGGAACTGTTGTGTTTGATGAGATGACCCTGGAAGATGAATGTATGTTTAATGATTAATTATAGTGTTAAAGTCATAAACTCAACTTAAGTCTATCAGCCTGCAGACACAGACCTTCACAAAACACTTCTGCTATTGAGAATCTGATCAGACTGATTTCACAGGCAAATCTACACATCTCTCTGATTGAATATCTTGAGAGATGCATTACTATTTAGAAACAATGATCATGCAACAGTTAGGCCATACACATGGCAGTAAATTGCAAACATTTATTGAAATAGAAACAGAATATGCTGTACCTGTTATGTCCACAGTGAATTTTGTTGTTTTCATTCCACATGTTGTTTGCACAAAGAAGCTGAATTCTTCTGTATTGTTAATTGCTGTTGTTGGAGTGTAGCGGCATGTTAAGATGTTACTCTGTTTACAGGAGTCTTTAGGAGGCTCTGTACAAATGGTTGATTCATTTGGGTATTTAAACTTATACATTTGAAGTGGACAATTAGAGCAATTCACTGAGACGCTGCAGTGGAGATTTCCTTCCTTCCCCACAGATCCAGTCACTTTCTCACAGCTTACACTGATATCTGAAACATAATAATGTATATCATTTAATCAACTGAACAAGATATATATATATATATATATATATATATATATATATATATATATATATATATATATATATATATATATATATATATATATTGTTTTGTGTAAAAGAGTACATTAATGGGCATTAAACAATGTATTGTTAATAAATCATAAATAAATAATAAACCATTTCCCCCCATTTTCTTACATTTTTAGTCTATCTTCTAAATTCTCACACACATAGCTGAAGTTTATTCTCTTACCTTCATCAGCTTGACAGAGAGCAGTAAAGGTCCAAAACAGAGAGAACAGTTGCACTGCATTCACAGCCTTCATGGTTGTAATTCTGCAAAATGGAAAAAAAAATTATAAATATAAAAAAATCTGAAATTTACATTAGAAATTAAACTCAACTTAGGACAAATAAGGCAGTATTATAGATCAGAGAGTTTAAAGAGACATTAAAGAGGATAATTTACTACAAAGTTTATTTCTACAGACACTTAAACATTGTTCAGTTGCAGGGTTTTACACTTAATTTTGAAGCGTTGAAGGATTATATGTGTTAAAAATTACACGCAAAATCCCAAAATTGTATTAAAGTAAGACACTGAAAGCACACAGCAAAATGTTGTTTTGAAACATTCCGTTTATGACAATGTATCTGTTACTGTGCTGAAACAAAAACAAGTTTTGATTCTTTAGAAAACCCTGCAACACGAATCAGACAAAACCACATTAATAAGTTTTCTATAGTCGACATAAAAATAAAAAAAAAATTGCTAAATGTCTAATAAATGTATTTGAAGGTTTCCAGTAGTTGCTTATGAATGTGTAATGTTGAGGGAATTATTTTCTCACCTGCGGTCTGTGTTTCCTCACGTCTGAGTTTACTTCCGCTCTGTCTCTCTCTGCTGTTGCACAAGCAGTTAAATAGAGCTCCTGGCAAGGGGCGTGTCTAGAACATTTTCAGTGTGTGTGTGTGTGGGGGGGGGGGGGGGGGGGGGGTAAGGGCATGCTGGGGCACTGCCTCCAAATGGGTTGGCCTCCAGTGGAAAAAAAAAAAAAAAAAAGATACATTCTAAAGTAAATCCTATTGATTTTATTATTATTTTTTAACTTGAATAAAAATTACTTGTTTAACAAATGCAGTAATAAAGCGCATTTTTTATTAATTAATTTATTTTTTTCATCCCTGTATATATGAATTAAGTTACATTTGAGAATAAATCTTTTTTTATTATTATTATTATTTGAAGAAACTCCCTATATCTTTACTTCTTTTCATGGCTTGGCACTGCTGTCTTCCCTTCCTTCAAAAGAATCACTTATGTGTGTCTGTTATTCTCAATCTCAAAAAAAAATAAAAAAAATAAATAAAATCAAATTGTGAATGAAATGCGCACATCCATGTCATTTCACGCGTAAATGACTAAGTTAGGCCTGACAATTTAACTAACTGACTTACTCTCATGCATTAACAAGTATCATCAGACAATTATTATTATGGAACATTCTGTGCATATTGTCATTTGGTGCAATCTTGCTATGTGGTCACTGTCACAAAATAAACTGATACAAATATGCAAATCAACATGACTGTATATCTTTTGATAGCGCCCAGCGTATTTTACTTTTATTGTGTTTTTTTAAACGTTGACTGAACATTGGATTGAAATCAACCACGACCAACGCGAGCAGAGCCATATATATATATATATATATATATATATATATATATATATATAATATTAGCTACCTTGCAGTATAGATATCAATCAGCAGTAAATTCACCATAAACATTCACAATAAAATGAAATGATGTTGTAATTGTTTCTGCAGTGAAATCAGTCAGTGGTTCATCTGCCGTGATTACACTCGTTTTCATTCAACACACTCCGTGGCCCTTTCAAGTCTTTGTGGTTTTTTCAGGTGATGGAATGAGGCATTGTCTTGACTCTGAATACTCATCACGTGTCAGTTTGTTCTCTTTCCTGGAATAGTTATGATTTCTCAAACAGATGCACCTTTATCTCAAACAGCAGGGCAGTGGTGTTATGCAAACAGATTTCGGGTTCATATATAAATATTGAATTCAAATGTTGCTTTGAATAAAAGAATCTGCCCAATTGCATAGATATCATTCTTTCCTCAGATTTCAGAAAACTGATCTCAAGGTTGATTTAAACTGTGTAGAATTACACTAAAATCATTCTACCTTCAAATCTCTTGATTTAAAAAACAAACAACCCCTCAAATATATAAAAATGTCCGGCTGAAAAATACTTTCATGTATAGGCTACTTTAAACAAAATTATAAATGCAACACTTTTGTTTTGGCCCACATTTTTCATGAGCTGAACTAAAAGATCTAAGACTTGTTCTATGTACACAAAATGCCTATTTCTCTCAAATACTGTTCAGAAATCTGTCAAAGCAAAAGTGCAGCGTTTACAATTTTGTTCAGATCAGCTCTTTACTCGGAGCACTCTCACCCACTTTACTAGTTTAACTGGTGTAGCTTCCCATAAACAGAATCCAGATATCGATCTCTACACAACACGTCAACAAGTCACACATATACAGACTGATCACACAGATGAATAATATACTGTTATTTCACAGAAAGTAATATTAAACAGAAACAGAGTTATATATTCAGTAGTTTGAGATAAAACAGAGTGTGGAGTTTGCTGGAGTTCAAATAAAGCTGTGTGTGTTTCATAAGCACTGTGTGAAAAGTCAATCAAAACCCATTAGTTAGGCCAGTGCTATAATATTAATATAATAATCTGGACATTTACTGTTTTCCTCATCATGTTTGATGCAAAGAACCATACTTTTCTGGATTTGGTGAAGCTTGGTTTCTTCTTGTGAATGATTGTCATTACGATGATGATGATGATGATGATGATGATGATGAAACAGCTCACAGCTGCAGTGATGACAGAAACCTTTGATCTAAGAGCTTTGTCTAGTGCTGATGTTTCTGATACTTTCTGGTTCTTGACTTTAGCATTAAAGGTACATTTAAAATCTTTAACAACAACGTTTAAATCAGAAACACAAATTTCTCGCCAGGAGCTGCAGTGACAACTTCAGATGTAGTGGTCCCTGTTAAGACATTTTAAGCATAAATTAGATTAAACATAAAGATGCAAAGATTTAGTGAATAATAAAATATAGTATATATATATTATTTACATTACCTGTTATGTCCACAGTAAATTCTGTTCTTTTTCTATTAAAACAATCTGAACTGTTCTGTCACTGCTGTTGTAGTGTAGCTGGATGTGAAGCTCTGCTCTGATCGCAGGAGTCTTCAGGAAGCTCTTGTTTACTGATTGTTGACTCTTTATTACTCTCAGTGTATCGAATCATAATTTTTCTTTTGAATGCTTCATTCAGCGAGCTGCAGAGAGACACTTCAGGTGAAAGTGAATTCCTTCTCTACAGATCCAGTCACTTCATCACAGCTTACACTGACATCTAAAAAAGAAAAAAAAACAATGTACAGTATATCATATAATACAGTAACTGAATATGTGTTTTTTTTGACATGCAGATTTAATATAAAGTGTCACGAGTTATCCATGACTCTTTCTTTAGAGAACATATTCATAAATAAAATTTTGTAGTTTAAATTTAGAGTTCGATTGCTAGATCTTTAGTCAGACTAAACACCAAAATGTATTTTTTAGCACAAAGGTAATACTGTTTCACAGGAGTCACAGGTTTTCTATGATCATTCTATGAATCAGCTTTGACCATATTCTCACACACAATTTCTCACACCCTCTTTTCAAAGAAAGTTTATTCTTGTTATACAGCATTCATGGCTAATAGACTCGTCTAATGCATCTTACTTACATTTGACCAAGGCTGTAAAAGGGCATTGCATAGGCAATGTAAAACATTTGCTAAATATAAATAAACCACACCATATATTAATGATTGTCCAGTAGTTATTGATTAGTAACTATAAAGGTAATTATTTCCCGTCCAGAAAGAGCCATTGTTCACCCACGGACTGTGTGTCTTCGCCATCTGAGTTCATTCTGCTCTGACTCTTTGCTGAAACTAACATGCACATTAAATGATAACGACGGCTAGTGAGTGTCTAAGCATGCAAGTGCCCACACACAGCATTGAGTAGTGAACACACACTTGGAGAAGTGGGCAGTCTGCAGCTTCAGCGCCTGGGGAGTAATTAAAGTTTCAGTGCCTTGATCAAGTGCACCTCAGTCATGGTTAATGAGGTTGAAAGAGTACACCTTCCTACAATTGCTTTCCAGTATTGACACTGACCTTCCCGTTACACGACCTTCAAATTACAAGCACAACTCTCTAATCATTAGGTCACGGCTGCCTCATAAATAAATGTTGGCATAAAAAGGTGTGTTTGCTTTAAACAGTGCTCGTTAATGTGAAAATCATTAATATGACTAATCAAATCAAAAAAGCCTGGGATTTACTGTTCACAGACTGTTTAGTTTGTGCATGACACGTGACCAAAGGGTAAAGGCAGTTTTGTTTCGTCTTCTTTGTAGATCACATTTTTTAGTAAAGGTGTTTTTTGAAAGACATGCATTGTAAAAAACGCTTTATAAAGAAAACTGATAAACACTTATCCACCCATGAAAGAATCAGTTATTGCAAAATCTTTCCATCTTCAAAGGTAAACAGGTTTTTTATGGACTGGATCAACTCCAAATGCAACTTGAGTCATTGAACCACGTGAATGCACTTTATAAAAATGGTCATGGGAGATCTTCACTATCAAAACTGATATAGACACATTGATTCTTACAATAAAAAAATACGATAATTCACATGTTTGAAGAAGTTTACTTTGTCGATATTATTGATTTACAATTAATATTTACAAATGGTTTAACCAATAGTATTATATTTCTTAATCTCTTCTATTAAAAAATCAGAATCACTTCCACACTCTCGAAAATGTGTAGAAAAATCATGACCTGATCTAGAGTAAATCATATATATTTTATAGTATTTTACACCAGTGACCTGAAAGAGCCTGCTTATCAATGCAAAATCTTTTCCTCATCAAAGGCAAACATGTTTTTGATGCATTGCATCACCTGCATTGCAGGCACATGAACCATTAAACCATGTGTCAAAATATGAATGCAGTTTGTGTACAATTTTCCATCATGACTTATAGTATTAAAAAAACAATACAAGCATCCACGGTTGAGCCTCGAGCGAGGTGTTTTCCAATGTTGCTTTGGAAAAAATGCTTTAGGATCATTGTTTTGTCATTTATTAAAAGGTTCAGTTACATCTGTGTCCCACCCACCTTTTGTCTCTTGGGCTGAAACTCTTTGCGTCACGCGACAGGGAATCAATCCAAGTCATTCCTCAGTCGGATGATAAATCATAGTAAAAGTATGATAATTATAATCATAGTTTGAGCTCAAGCCTGCAGTGAGAGTTCAGTGCATGAAGTAAAAGCTCTGAAAATGACCTACAAAAGATGACCTAACTTATAAAAAATAGTTTAATATAATGCACACAATGTGGAAATATTGGAAGCATCATTAAATGTCAAATGAAACATTTTTTATTGATTCTAATATTAGGTTAAATCTTTCTTCTTTCAAGTTCAAACTCCGTAAGTGATTTTATCTAGTGTTGTTTTATTACCTACTGAAACCCAATAAATATCTTCACATGGGAAGTTTGGTGAGATTCATTATAGAAGAAAAAGAGACTGTGTACAGAACATTTTAGAAGTGAACCACATACAAAAAAAAAAAAAAACGAGCGAAAGAATAAAGGCACTTCAAAGAAACAAAAAGTGAAACAAAACTGTGTATTGTTCCCTCCACTTTCAGTTTGTAACAATATCAGTTTTATCTTCACTTGAATATTAAACAGGCAGCAATCCTCCACCAAGAGTCTTTAAACAACACTCGATCAACAATAAAATAATGCATACATTTATTTCAGAACAACACACATTAAAAATGTAGTTACATATGATCTACATGTGATATTCATGCATTGCAACACTTCTATTATATTCATGACACATTAGCAGGAAACGGCTTTCAGACTATTGGACCATTTGCCAAAAATAACCAAATTGAATAAAAAATGGTTTGATTAACAGCATAGGAACTGTTCAAAATAATTAATAATCTTATTCTGGAATCCATAAAGTTTAGTGGAGTTTGGTTTGGGTTTGTAAATGTTTGTCATGATGACGATGAAGATGATGAAGATGATTAAACCTCACAACCACAGGGATGTTGGAGATGCTTCTGGTGAGTTAACTGGGTTCATTTGTCCTAAGTAACCTGAAAAAATAATCAACAGTTATTTTAAATATATAACAACTGTTTTATAAATAAAAATAAAATAAGCTATAAATACAGAGTAGCTTTTTCATTAGAGAAGCTATTCATTTTTTTATTTTGTATATTATATTTATTGCGGTATTTTGTAAGCTATTCTTAAATAAAAACACAGATTTTCAGTAGGAATTAATTTCTATACAAGTCAGATATTTTATTTATTATTAATGTTAACTTCAGAACACACACACACACACACACACACACACAGCTTTGTAAATCTTTACTTTCTCAAAAAAACTTATTCTGTATGATTTATAAGTGTTTTGAAAAATGGGGACATGGGTTATGTCCTCATAAGTCACCCTCTCCTTGTAATACCTGTGTCATACCCATGTCATTATACACACACACACACACACACACACTCATTTTGTCTCCAAATAAAGTTAATTCTCACCCGCTCTCTGTGTGTCTTTAATGCTCTCACTGTTTGCTGTTCACACAAAACTTTCAACATGATTTCACTTTTTGGAGAGTTACTGATGGCGATACCTTTTTTGACCAGACGTTGGTGCTGTCCTCTTGCCATAATGGTGATCACAGACCAAACGCTATTGCAATACTTAAAATATAGTCTAAATATTGGATCATTTCTTCATCTGGCTCTTAAAATGTATTATTGATCATGGATATTTGACAGTAACAAGGTCGATCCAGTTGATGCTCGTGCAGACTGTCTGTGTGTGAGACAATGTCGTGAGGAAA
Source organism: Carassius auratus (assembly GCF_003368295.1). Taxonomy (NCBI): domain Eukaryota; kingdom Metazoa; phylum Chordata; class Actinopteri; order Cypriniformes; family Cyprinidae; genus Carassius; species Carassius auratus. The sequence goes on from NC_039254.1 coordinate 331,586, forward strand.
TCAAAACAAATTAACACAACTGTACACAGAAAAACTTAATCTGGCATCTATAGCTTTTAAATTTATAACATACATGACAAGACCAAGAGAGAGCAGTAGGCCTAAACTTTCCCTGAAATCATGATTGCATCACTTCTAAATGCACACTGAGATTTACGATACACAGGCAACTTTTTTGAGCAATTGTTTTTTGGGCAATGTTGCTTGGGCACTTTCCCATTGAGAATTGGTAGTAAATATCTACCTGGATACTTTAGATGGGGCGTGGGCCCTGTGTCTCACCTGGTTGCCTGTTGACAGCATCATTGCCCAAAGTTGCCCTGCAACATTCTCATAAAGTTGTCGTTAAGCAATTGTCAAAATATGAATGCAGTTAGCTAGAATTTTCCATCAGTATAAGCCACCACTGTTAAAGCTTAAGCAATGGGTTTCAAATGTTGCTTTAGGGTAAGTTTCACTCTTATAAGCATGCATTTAAAATAGTTTTGAAATCATTGCTTTTGTAATGCAGTATAAATACAGAAATAGATCAAGAACTCAAGAATTAAACTGTGTCAGAACATATTAATCTTGATAATGTCATATAATTTTAATAGAAAGGTATGTAACAAAACATGGTCATGTCAAAAATATACATTTTTGGTCCCAAAATTTTAATCAGTTTTACTGGTAGTCCGCCGTATGAAGACTTTTTCTGTATAATACCTGTATGTCACGGTTTACTTTATATTTTGTTATCCTAACTTGCATAAATTAAATATATCAAAAATTATATCTGGTGTCTGAATAGTTTTTGGTTTGACTGTATATACTATATATGTCAAAAACTTTTTAACTTTTATGAGGAAAATATTTAGCATTATTAAGCAGGTTATATACAGTGGTGTGAAAAAGTGTTGGCCCCCTACTGATTCCTCTTTTTTTTTTTTTTTTTTTTTTGCATGTTTGTCACATTTCAATGTTTCAGATCATCAAACAAATTTAAATATTAGTCAAAGATAACACAAGTAAACAACATGCAGTTTTTAAATGAAGGTTTTTATTATTAAGGGAAAACAAAATCCCAAACTGCATGGCCCTGTGTGAAGAAGTGTTTGCCCTTCGTTAAAATTGTGGTTTATCACACCTGAGTTCATCCACATCCAGGCCTGATTTAATAAATGATCTCATAAAGAGGACCTGCCTGACAAAGTGAAGTAGAGCAAAAGATCCTCAAAAGCTAGACATCATGTCGAGATCCAAAGAAATTCAGAAACAAATGAGAAAGAAATTAATTTAAAATTTTTTAACTTTTGGGAAAAGACTAAAGTTTTTGGAAGGTGTATGTCCCATTACGTCTGGTGTAAAAGTATTTCAGAAAAAGAACATCATACCAATGGTGTTGGTAGTATTACGGTCTGGAGCTATTTTGCTTCTTAAAGCTGCAGTCGGTAACTTTTGACGCTCTAGCGGTTAATAAACAGAACTGCTTGCGTCTTGTGGAAGAACATCGTAGCCGGAACTACTTCTCTCTGTTTATGTCTATGAAGAATCACAAAGGTACTGTGTTACTCCGCCGCGGTACCCCCGAAGCAATCTAAAGTAGTCCGAATATAAACACTTATTATAGGTGCACCCTAGTGATTCAGGACAAGCTAAAAACACGGTTTGGAAAATGGATTCATGGTGTACTCGCTTATTATATACATTTTTCTACATTTTGAACACAAACAAAGTTACGGACCGCAGCTCTGATTGGTTGTTTTTTACCGGGAGCGGATGATTTTCTGCAAATGGCAATAGGACACTGGGAGGAGCCAGAGGAGCTTGATTTTTTCACAGATTATCTGTCTCATATTCTACTGTCAGGACATAATGACAGGTTTAACAAATATATTTTTACAAAAGTTACCTACTCCAAAAGATCCTCAAAAACCCTCCAATGTGACTGAATGTGACAACTCTGCATAGATAAGGGGACCAAAATTCCTCATTGCAAGTTATCGCAAACGTTCGATCGCAGTCGTTGCTCGTAAGAGTGGCCCAACCGGTTATTATATTTAGGGGCCAAACACTTCTTCACACAGGGCCATGTAGTTTTGTATTTAGTTTTCCCTTAATAATAAATGCCTTCATTTAAAAACTGCATGTTGTGTTATCTTTTACTAATATTTAAATTTGTTTGATGATCTGAAACGTTAAAGTGTGACAAACATGGAAAAAAATAAAAAATCACTCCACTGTGTCTGTGTATATATATATATATATATATATATATATTAGTAGTAGTAATTTTACACAAATGACCTGAGAGAACCTGGTTAATAATTCTACATATTTTTCTTTTGGTAAACCAGTAAGTTTCTGATGCATCGAATCACCTCAGCAAGCACAGGAGTCAAAATATCAATTCGGTTTGTGTAATATTTTCCATCATGACTACAAGCCTCCACCGCTGAGCCTCGAGCGAGGTGTTTTCCCATGTTGCTTTAGGGTGCTCTCTCTGTAATAACCACACATTAAAAAAACGCTTTGGAATCATTGTTTTGTCATTTAGTAAAAGGTTCAATTACATCTGTCTGTGTCCCACCCACCTTTTCCACTTTTGTCTCTTGGGCTTAAACTCTTTGCGTCACGCGACAGGGAATCAATCCAAGTCATTCCTCAGTCGGATGATAAATCATAGTAAAAGTATGATAATTATAATCATAGTTTGAGCTCAAGCCTGCAGTGAGAGTTCAGTGCATGAAGTAAAAGCTCTGAAAATGACCTACAAATGATGAATATTATAAAAAGTGGTTTAATATAATGCACACAACGTGGAAATATTGGAAGCATCATTAAATGTCAAATGATTTTTTTTTTTAATTGATTCTAATATCTTTCTTCTAAATTTAAACTCTGTGAGTGATTTTATCTAGTGTTGTTTTATCACCTATTAAAACCCAATAAATATCTTCACATGGTGAGATTCATTATAGAAGAAAAAGAGGCTGTGTACAGAACATTTTAGAAGTGAACCACATACAAAAGACCAAGACTATAGTGAAAGAAGAAAGAAGAAAGAAACTTCAAAAAAAGTGTATTGTTTCCTTCACTTTCGGTTTGTAACAATATCAGTTTTATCTTCACTTGAATATTAAACAGAAAGCAATCCTCCATCAAGAGTCTTTAACAACGCTCGATCAACAGCAAAATAATGCATACATTTATTTCAGAACAACACACAAGATGCACATTCAGATGCTTTTAAAAAATATAGTTACATATGATCTACAGCCAAATTAAATTAAAAATTGTTTAATTCCCAACATAGGAATTGTTCATAATAATTACAAACAATACAAGCTGATTTATTTTCAGCTGGAGTGAAATGGACCATTGCTGCTGCTCGTGATCTTCAGTGGTTTTGTGAGTAATGCATCTTTGTTTGTTGTGGACTCAAATGAGTGAGATTGAGACTGAGTTGATCACTTGTTAAACCAATAAAACATGCTGGATAAAACCATACTGTTCACACTATTAGAAAACTGCATGTGCAGAATATAAAAATAAATATTTTTTGTATGATATTCATATTGGTCAGAAGACAATATTGTTTTCATTGTCTGGACACGCTCTCTGCTGGTAGACGAATGCATTTCAACACTAACATTATATTCCTCTGACACCAGAACAGACTTCATACCATTCATTAGATTTGCACCATTTTCACTGGTATTACTTACTCTTCACTTATGAAAAAAGAGATTTCAAACTATTTTTAGAGCATCATGACTAATAATTTAGTAAATACAATTAAAATGCTAATATAAAAGGTCAATGCAATGCATATGCAATGCAGCTATGATGCACAAAAATGCTTAAAGCTTAAAAGTTTACACAATATTTACTTTACACAATATTTACAAATGATTGCCGCAATGATGATGATGATGCAACGGGTTACATCAGTGATTACGATGGCATCAGTTCCAAAACCTGATTGATATGTTTTATAAATAATTTAAGAATCTCTTTAGGAGAATTCAAATGCTCTTACAACATCATTTAGTTTATAAAACAACTGGAGAATATTTGATCCTGTACTTGACTTCTCAATAGACTGACATTTAAACATACTATGCCACTATTTGGAAACTCATCCATAATAAATAACACTTTAGATATTGCAATGCAGAGAGATGCTTCTTTCCCCCACAGATCCAGTCGTATCATCACAGCTTACACTCAAATCTGAAAAATAACAATGTTTATTAAATATAATACAGCAGCACAACAATAATAAAGATGCCTGTCATTATTAAAAAATTCAAGATATGTTATCCTAACATATCCAGACTTTTGTCCTTGTCAATATCGCTGCACATTTTAGATGTGTCCCTAATTAAACACAGCTTATTCAAAACAGACATGAAATACAACACTGATGGAAAGTTGATTATTGCATGCATAAGCATTGGATGTTTGCTTTTTCTAATGGCTTAAGTGCATTGACTAATCACAGTGAAAATGACTTTTAAAATCTAAAACAATCAAGAAGTTCAGACGGGACGTTTGGTGCGTTTCATAATTCTTTGTTATTTATTTCTGTATTATTCTAGGCCATCATAAAGAGAGGCTGTACAAACACGGTCCTTACAGAACTTTATACAAGCGAACCACATATGAAAGACAGGATCAAAGTCAAAGAATAAAGAAAGTCAACTAAATTGAGTGTTTCCTTCACTTTCAGTCATTAACATCAGTTTTTTCCTTGTTTACATTATAACTAATAGGAAGCAAACCTCCACCAAGAGACATCGATCGACACTTGATCAATGACAAAACGAGGCCTAGAATCACCTCAGAACAAGACACAAGATGCAAATGAGAGCAGAACAATTTCATGCCGTTTATGTACATTCAGGAGCTGCTTAATTAAAAATATAGTTTCATACGATAATCATATTGGTCGAAGAAGAATTGACTGAATTAATCATAGCAGGACACGACAGACGCTCATCAGCAGTCAGTCAGACATGATGTGTGTGTGTGTGTGTGTGTGTGTGTGTGTGTGTGTGTGTGTGTGTGTGTGTGTGTGTGTGTGTGTGTGTATTGAGCAGTATATCGACACACCGCATGTGTGACAGACACTGGACATTACATCAACATTAAACATGAAAAATGACATAAATGTGTACAAACACCCACAAACCGAACAAGGCATCACTGGACCATTCCACTTTAATCTCTGGTTTCGTATGTTTGGCTGAAGACAGCGCTCTCTGCTGGTAGACGAATGCATGGCAACTACATTATATTCAAATGACACCTGAGCAGAGAATGGCTTTCTGGTTTTATATTCACCTAAAATCAGAACAAGACTATTCAACATCATGCTCTCTGGATATACAGCGCTGTATTGATAAGGTGGACTATATTAGAGGAACAACAGCAGATTTGAGTAAAGAAATTTAAACTCACAAAACACTTATAGGTCGTGATTTCACACCAAAATCAACACGAAAAGTATTTTAGTTAAAGATTTTCAGGACCACACATGCATTGCAGCAATGGGATATTAAATATGTGCTTCATTGTCATGGGAAAATAATGTCTAATGTCACAATGTCAATATTGCAAATAAATAAATAAATGGTCTTAAAAAATAGGTAAAGATATTCAAGCCCATTTTAGGACAATTCGATAATGATAACAACAACAAAAACAACAATAATAATAATAATAATAATAATGCATTTGAATTAAAGTGCCATTAAATAATATAAACACAAATAATGGTCCTTAAAATGGGCTTCATTAACTGTACTTGAAAGTTTATTTATTTATTTAGATTTAATATTTATATTTATTTATATTTATATTATTTATTGTATATTATTATTGTAGTTTATTATTGTTTTTTTATTTTAAATAATGCCAATTTCAATAAAAAGTAGTTGTATTACAGTTTGTCAGTCTACATTAAATAGAAACTAAAGAGCCTAAAATGATGGGAATTGCAAAATAAATTGTGCTTAATTGTCATGAAAATAATGTCAATATAAAAAAATGGTCCCAAAAATTAATATCTTTTCCTTTTAATTTTGGAGTGAAATGTGACTTGGATGTGTTTTCTTGTGATATTCACCGATATAACGTCATAAAGTTCCTAAACAGACATTATTTTATCTTGTATTTACTATCTGCACTTCAGACTCACTGTAGCACTAACATGATGTCACTTTCTCCTCAAGTCACGACCGCTCGGAGAGTTTGAGGAAATGTTATTTTACACCATATTTACTCACGAAAACAGCACATGATTAACTGCAAAAGGAAAAAAAACAATGCTTGAGATTGAAATGCGATGCCCATCACCATGGTGAAAATCATGGTACATTCAACGGTTTCAAGCTCGAAATCATCATGAGCCGTGTCATTAAACATCCACATGTGCGTCGATCACACACACACAGGCCTGTGCTGAATATTGCATGTGGCAGTTTTGCTTTCGACAAACCACATTCATTATAAGATTTAAAACATTCCTTAAATAGGTGATATATTTTGTGCATACACATCCTCTCTCTCTCTCATCGATTACATAAGAAAGCAATACGTGAAAGCAATGCGTCTTAAACACTGACTAACTGCATTTAACAAGAAAAGATGACATTCAGTTGTGCTGCGTGGGGAACAGGTTCGTTTGACTCATGAACTACACGCTGCCAGCCTCCTACCGACTTCAGCTTCTGTTGAACCGAACAAACACGAACGATTGTCACTAGTCAGCCATGCCATACACAGCAGACGACATTCAGCCAAGAGAATAATGCAGAAAGACAAGGACGAGAAGCTAAAATAGAGCATATTCAAAGAATTAACTATACAGAAACAGATACGCGTCTCGCTTCACTGCAGAAATCATTTTCTCATACTGTTTTTCACTGTCTTTCACTAAAATACATAAACATCCCTAAAATATACTTTTGCATATTCCGCTCTAAGAGAAAACATCTTGGATTTTGCAAACTTAATATTTAAGTTTATCTAGCTACATTTAGTGAGGTTTCTGCCTAAAAACTATTGGGGGAAAAAAATACAGTTTGCCAATCGAACTTAGTTTATTTGTTTATTAAAAAGTCTAACAATTTAGTGAGATTTCGGCTTAAAAACTAGAACAAAAAATCTAATTTTAAGGATGTTTAAATATTTTTTTTTTCAGAAAAAAGATAAAATACTGACTTGAGAAAATGTGTTTTGCAGTGTGATAATGCTTCGTGTTCAGTGCAAAAGACGTTTTAGGGCAAAACGGGGTTTTGCGGCGCAAATGGACGGTGTATTTAGTGACTATGATGTCCCTGTGCATTATTGTACAAATACAAACAGCTAATGCTGAGAACAACATGAAGAAATAACTAATTGCATACAGGCTAGTCAGTCTTCTGCTTGTCTGCTGCTCCTAAACACCACACGAAATCAGACACCCTTATGACACACAACAAGAATTGTGTTCCACCGTGCGAAAAACACACATCCCAGACGTCCAGTGTTCGTACTTCACCTCACCATTTTGAGCAGAATTGATGAATTTTAATATGCATTGTGAACAAATTGGTTGTTTCGAGAAATGCAAAAACGGAAGATTTTCCGACACAATCATATCTTAAAGGTTCGAAGACGTTTAGGCCCAGATTTGACTTGGTAGTGTGCGATGAAATGGCTTCGGGCGAGAAGTCGCAGAAGAAACCCGAGAACTAGAAGGCAAATGAAGGTTATGCGTTTCATATTTACGTTCCCAGTCGCATCCTCCCGTCCAGATCCCATAGCACCTTGTGTTGTGACATCACCCAGCCATCAGCCAATCACAGAGTCAGATTCAGTCGGAATCAACACCCTGATGGCACACACAGGAAAGAGAGAGACCTCACTTCCTCTCCAGTACAGCGAGCTTCCTGTGGGTGGCGGCGGCGGCTTCACTTGCGGACGGCCTGCCTGTAGCTGTGTCTCTGGCCCTGACCGCGGGAGCAGCTGTTGTTTCCGTTGCCGGACGGTTCTTGTGCGCCGGCGGCGGTGCTTTGGCTCGCTCCGTCTCTGGTGCTGCAGGTCAAACTGCTGTCCTGAAGCGTCGGGCTGGACTGAGCTCTCTGTAGCGCACCTTCCTCCAGGAGCATGGCTTCAAACACTGACAGATCATCGTCTTCGCAGCGCTGCTTCGCCCGCAGGAGCATGCTGTACGTCTCATAGCGCGTTTTCTACAAGATGAAGATGTTTTATTAACTCGATCACAATGCATTCACCCTCAGGTCATTCAAGATGTAGATGAGTTTGTTTCTTCATCAGGTTCAGAGAAATGTAGCATTGCATCAGTGTCTCAGCAATGGATTGCTCTGTAGTGAATGGGTGCCGTCAGAATGAAAGCTGATAAAAACATTACAAGTAATTCACACCACTTCAGACCAGCAATTAATGTCTTGAGAAGCCAAAAGTTGTGTTTTTAAGAAACAAATCTATCATTAAAGTGAAAAAAGTAGTCCCTTCTGAATCAAGAGAGAAATCTGCACAGATTTTACAAGACAAAACAAATATTAGTGAACTAATTTTAAAGTGAGAGGACAACAGTAAATGCAATTTTTCATTGAAGGAAGTGTTATCATGGACTTGTGTTTTAGCCGGAAGCTGCTGGAATTCCTTAATGATGGATTTGTTTCTGACAGACACACAGCTTTTCTCTTCATAAGACATTAACTTAAGTGGCATGGATTATTGTGATGTTTTTATCAGCTGTTTGGAATCTTGTTCTGACGGCACCCATTCACTGCAGAGGATCTGTTGATGAGCAAGTGACGGAATGCTACATTGCTCCAAACCTGATGAAGAAACAATCTCATCTTTATCTTGGAAGTAGATGTAGAGTTGATTAAAAGCGACAAAGACATTTATAATGTTTCCACGAAAATATGAAGCAGCTGTTTTTAACACTGACGATAATCAGAAATGTTTCTGGATCAAATCAGCATATTACAATGATTTCTGAAGATCATGTGACACTGAAGACTGGAGTAATGATGAACCCAAACTTTTGAAGGATAGCGTATATATATATATATTTACCTCAAACTCCAGATACTCCTCTCTCAGCCGGTACTCCTCAAGTTCACGACCTTTCACCTTTCTGTCAGGCGGATAAGAGTGCAGTTGTGCAAGCTCGGTGGAGATGGAGCGAAACCGAGCTTCATGAGCCTGTGCCTGCTCCTCCTACACACACACACACACACACACACACACACACACATTACATGCACAGTCACTCTTATGAAACATAACAAGCCTCCTTGCTCTCTACAGCCTACATAGGCAGCTGTCTTTTAAGGAAGCATCCTAAAATAAGTGATGCATGTCATGCAAATGGACATCATGTAAACAGTTAAAATAATTATTAACATTATTAACTAATTATTTTAGAAAATAATTACATTTTGCAATAAGGTTTCTTTTGTTAAAATTAAGTATCTGTATTAGTTAAGATGCACTAACAATAAAAAATACTTCTACAGCATGAATTCATCATAGTTAAGGTTAATTAATCTCATTAATGCTGGTAATTTAAGTTTATTCATATAGATTTATTACTATATTCATCATATTATTTATTATTATAGGACTTTATTAAAAGTATGAAGACTAATAACGAAAACATTAGTGATAACTTATGCAAATCAGCTGATTTGACCTGCGACAGCTTGGAGGCGGAGCCTGGCAGCAGCGGTCGACTGAATTTCTTCTGTGATCCAATGGCAGCAGGGAGGGGCGGGGCTGAAAACATGGCCGCCACCGTGTTGATGCGTGTGATCCAAGACTGCATTTGTTCAGCATTCCTACACGAATGAATCAAATCCAGATTACAACACTAGTGGCAGATCAGATCTCTGTGTGGAGCACTGGCTGCTCTCAGACAAAAATATCACTGGATTATTACAATCAATGGCACATTTAATGTAAACTGATATTTCTTACTGACACACTAGCTACAGCAAAAGATAGAAATAACTGACTTAAAACCATTTTTTTTTATCTGGTGAAAATACTAGTGTGCTAATAATTTTAGTGATGGACATTTAAATGAAAAACAAAACAAAAACAAAATTATATATATATATATATATATATATATATATATATATATATATATATATATATATATATATATATATATATATATTGCAGTAAAGCAGCAGATGAATTGGTTTTATAAGCAGACACACACACACACACAATTTTCCAAAACAAACATTGAGGGCTGAAACTGGGACAAACTTCAACTAGAACAGAGCGAGTTCTCCAGGGGAACACACACACACACACACACACACACACACACACACACACAGAGAGAGAGCCTCATGCTGTACAGATGATCTATGCAGTCGTTTTTTTCCAGTTAAAGCTTAATTTTAGTTTTTTTTTTTTTTTGTGAAGCATATGCACATGTGGTTAGCAAGCAATTTTCACGACTGTTTGACACAGACTTGCAATATTAATACTGATTCATCTACTAAGATCATTTTGCAATGCTATCAGGTTATCATAATTAAAACTAATATATAAAAAATAAACTGTTTTGCTCCTTGAAATAAAATAACCTTTGACAAATTAAAATATAAAACACTTTAAATACAGTATAAACACTATAATAAACTGTATTATATCAGCTAGTTGTCAAAGCAACATTTCTGCTTTTCATTTAGTTTAAATCGATGTACTAAAATAACTTAAAAAAAATACGAAAACAAAAACACAAGAACACTTAAAAATGTAACTAAAACTTAAATGAACTGAAATAAAAATAAAGACAAAAATGATAAAAACAGACACAAAATGACAAACTTAAACAAAAATTTGAATAAACTGAATTATAAATATTTAAATATATATATAAATATAAAAATTGTAAAAACTTGCAGCAAAATGACTAAAACTTTAACCTAAATTAAAATGAAAAACTAAATATAAAAATAAAAAATATGAATAAAATAATAATAATAGTAGTAGTAGTAGTATCTCACAATGTATTTCCATATTAAGCAGAATATTCAATCAGAACATAATAAAAGGTAGGATGAGACTTGGTTTTATTGGATGTTGAAGTGATTGTGATGTCTCCAGATGAGAAGAGGTCAGAGGGAAGCCGATGAAAAATATGCTCAAATGGCTTCAAATGAAAATGGAAAAATCATTCTATAATAAGTTGAAATATTAGATCCGGACTGTGTCATGTTTCTGTGTGTGTGCACTCACGGGGCCTGAAAGAGGTAGACTCTCCAGTCCGCGGTCCGGAGGTAAAACACGTTCGGACGTTTGCTGTAGTCTGTGGCTCTGATGGCCAGCGAATGATGAATAGACACCGCATTCTTCAAATCCTCATCTGATAACGGTTTATCCGGCCGATACTCGCCCTGGAAACACGATTATCCAGTTATTATTCAAAACATGCATGCTTTCTCATAATTACTGATATATTGATTGGCATTCTACATATTTCTACCATCAAACTGTTTATATACAAAAACTAAATTTGGATATATTTCAAATACAGGCAAATATATATTATTAGTTTGAAAGGCACAAAAATCTCTTTAAAAAACTTTGAAGTAATGGTGACAGAAGACTAATATTGTCAAGACACAAAAGTGCTGTTTTTGTTCTGAAGTCAAGAGAAACATCAAAAACTGCTTCATGTACTGCTGTATATCAAACACACACACACACACACACACACACACACACCTGCAGCGATTGAACTGATTAAATCAATTATATATAATTATTAAATGTCACAGAATGAAAAAAACCTACAATGTAATGTCAACATGGATGCATAAATACAGCATGCAATACATGCATTGTTTCCTGTAAAATAATGTGAAATATGCCTTAGAGCTAAAAACACAATAAAACACCAAAATCAAATGCACCTTGAGAATGTAGCAAACAACAATAAACAAATAAATCAATGGTGAAGTAATTGAAAAGGTTGAGACATTGCAATAAATAAATAATAAAGGAAATAAAATGAAAAGTAGCTTTGGAAGGAAGGAAGGAAGGAAGGAAGGAAGGAAAAGAAAGACTTACTTTCTGCAGGTAAAGGATGAGTCCCTTAAGAACAGCATAAAATGCTTTCCATCCTCTTTTTCCACGAGGTGCTGCATTACACATGAAAAATACAAAACACAACACAGATGAAAGGGCACTGGATCAAATATCAGTACATCAGTCTAGACTAATTAATACATTTTCATTGGTAGGCATATTTTGCATCTATTTGTAAATTATATTATTTGCATTTTGTGACCCTGTATGTTATTGTTCAACAACATTAAACTATACATATATAACATATGTTTCCTCTGTCTTGAGTCTCTGGGGTACCGTATTTTCCGGACTACAAGTCGCACTTTTTTTCATAGTTTGGCTGGTCCTGCGACTTATTTATCAAAATTAATTTGACATGAACCAAGAGAAATGAACTAAGAGCCAAGAACCAAAAGAAAACATTACCGTCTCCAGCCACGAGAGGGCGCTCTATGCTGCTCAGTGTAGACTACAGCGCCCTCTCGTGGCTGGAGACGGTAAGGTTTAAATAAATGCGAATTATAGTCCAGTGCGACTTATATATGTGTTTTTCCTCATCATGACCTATTTTTGGACTGATGGGACTTATACTCAGGTGCGACTTATAGTCCGAAAAATACGGTATATTTGTAACAATATCCAACAATACATTGTAGGAGTCAAAATTATAGATTTTTTTCTTTTATGCCAAAAATCATTAGGTTATTAAGTAAAGATCATGTTCCATGAAGATAAGTAAATTCCCTACCATAAATATATCAAAACTTAATTTTGGATTAGTAATATACATTGCTAAGAACCTAATTTGGAAAACATTAAAGGCATTTTTTTTTCTTGCACCCTCATATTCCAGATTTAGTTGCATCTCGGCCAAATATTGTCAAATACTAACAAACCATACATCAATGGAAAGCTTATTTAATCAGCTTTCAGATGTATCAATCTCAGTTGCACAAAATTAACACTTATGACTGGTTTTGTGGCCCAAGGTCACATATAGAAATCAGATTTCATTTTCAAAATAGAAATAGATCATTATAAACTAAAACGGAAAATAAACAATATCATCAGAAGTAAAAGACACTTCAAACATGCATTTCTACATTTGATGACTCTTTGTGAATGTGTGGAAATGAGGAGTCCACACTGCTGGTTTAGGGATGTGAGATGATGATGATGTCTATTTTAACACTCACTTCTCTTCCCGTCACAGTCTGCATGGACCTTCCTCACCAGGAAACCGGTTTTGTAGAGCAGCGCTCCGGACGGAGGAGTGAAGTCGCTGTCCGCCTGCTTGACTCCTCTGGAGTTGGACTCTCCTCGCTGCTCGCCCAGCTCCGAGAACGACTTACGTAGCTCCTCTTCATCGCTGAGGGAAGAGAACGCAGAAGTGAGCTACTACAGTAGCTGAGAGCAAGTGCATAAAAGAGCAATTTGAAACAGTGATATGACATCATTGCAATTTTACTGTAGACTGAATATAAATAATTTGAGGAACCACTTTCACTGAGAAATTGCTTGGAATTAATTGTGAAATAGTATAGTAATACATAGCATATAAAAGTAGAAGGACCAAAATAGTATTTGCTTGTAAATCATATTCCAAAGAATGTTTACTGTGCAGGAACTCAATTGAATTACTTCATGTTTTCTCTTTAGTTTCTAATAATATTGCATACACTTAGTTTGAAGGGTCTGTTCTAATAATCAACACTAAATATTAAAGACTATTGCATAATTAATTCTATACTCTTGGCCTAAAAGGCATGAGCTTTCAAATCTTGCAGCTTGTTGGGAAGGCAAATTCTGAAACTGTTCCTTTGGTTTTCAATTCCTTTCCTGGATTATTTGTGCAAAAGCTTTGAAAGCCTATTCTGAAATGCCATCAATCTAAAATAAAGTTGTATTATTTTAAATATTATTTTCAAAGATTTAAATTGACATTTAATTTTACTATAACTAAAAGAAACCTAATACAATATGATAAAAATATAGCTTTTATTAAAAACTAAAATTTGAAATTCAAACCTAAATAAATAAATTATTATATAGAATTCACAAAGACTTAAAACATTAATAACAAAAATGATAAAACAACAAATAACATTCAAATTATTAATACAACTACAGTAGGCTATATTAATGATAGTAAAAATAGGTTAGATGTAAATACAATAAATAAGAGTACTTATTTTAGTATAATTTAGATATTATATATAGTTATAGTTTTTAATATTGTTATTTAGTTTTATTATTTTTTATTTTAATTTAAAATGTGTAGTTTTTTGTCAGTTTATTTTTTATATACGTCAATATTTTAACTAGTTTTAATTAATTTTTATTTCAGTTTTAGTTTCACTTATTTTACTACACTTAGTGTTACGGGCTGTTCCAATAATCAACACTAAATATTAAACACGTAATTGCATAATCATCATCATCCTGCACTGTTGTTATCACAGACATGAATGGATCTTAAATCACGTAGAATTCTGAAACGGTTCATTGGCTTTACCTCTTTTCTAGATATTTTGACCAAAAACACTGTTTAGAAAGCATTGGTGTTTGGAAATGGACATAGAGTTCTTTATGTGTGGAGAAATCCAGCGAGTTTAAGGACTACAGGAGGCAGGATTCAGAGCTCGCTGTGATATTTGGGGGCTCTCTCGCTGCATGTCCCACCTGTGGGAATGAATAAAAGTCTTTTCCCGACAGTTTTCACTCCCGCCGATCATAACCCCCCGAGTGCAGCAGACGCTATCGATCGAGTGTGTGTTGAAGTAAAGTGCTCTTCCCAGCAGGCTTCTCTCTCTCTCACATCTGCCACCGCAGAAATCAAATCAAAGACTCGATCGCACGGGCCGAACTCTTCAAGCCACTGCGAGACAACCGCAGGTTAAATGGATGGGTGTTACACAAAGCAGTCAAACCGTGAAAAATCTAATTCTCCTTGTATTTTTGGAAACTGAAGTGTTCAATGTACTATTTAGGCTCGTTTAAACATCCTTTCCCCAACCTTGAACACATTCAAGTCAATTGTAGATAAAAAATAAAATAAAATAAAAAAATCAGGTCCCATGCACCGTACTTTTTGGTTAAACATCCTTTTTCTTTGGAAATTATGGAAGCAAATTGTGGTACACATGCCACTTAATGTATGGTAGCAAGCATTGACACATCAAGGCATATTCAGTATGATGCATGATAAAGACAGATGAAAGAGCCAAATAAAAACATGCCATTTATATCTAGAAGAAAGTCTTGTAAGAACGGTTGCAAAAAACAGGTGGAAATAGAATAATAAAAATACTTTTAGTGCAAGAAACCTTGACTAACATTTCTAGTACATTTAAAAGCAGGGTGATTACAGTTCATTGGTCCTTAAACGTGAAAAATATTTTTGTTAATTGAAATAAAATAGATTTTTTTTTTGTGCTAAATTTTGTTTTACTAAAAGGAAATTAATATAATAAACAGTGATAAAAGTTTTAGCTCTTCTTAAAAACTCAGCATTTTACTTCACTAAAATGTAGGTTAAAAATAATACAAAAACTATAAAAAGGCATTTTAAAAATAATACAAATGACAAAAATTTAAAATTGCTAATTGCAAATATATAATTGAATTGAAAATTCCAAATAAAATGAATTCAAAATATTAATACATAATATATAAAATTACACTAAAATCTACTTTAGACAGATACAAAATAATAAAAACAAAAATAAGTGTTTTTTGATGTTTAATCAGTTTTTATTTTATAGTATTATTAAGGTACTATTATAGTTTTATATTTTGAATGATTTCTTTTTATAGTTCATTTTCATTTTATTTCATTTTAGTATTTTTGTACCGTTTTATCATTTAATTTTTTCCAGTTTTATTATTTTTTTTTTTTTAAGTTTTAGCTTTACTAAAATGTTATAAATGTTCAAATATAGATTTTTTTATTTTATATAAATTAAAGTTTATTTTACTTCAAGATATTTTTATGGTTTTAATTTTAGTTCACTATAATCACCTTGGCACTGATGTACTCAGAAACGGTCTCGGACGAGCGCTTTGAAGCCGGAGTGTGGATGTGTGAATGTTCCTGTCTTTCTCAGCTGTTTTACGAGGTCTCTCGCCACATTCTGCACGCTCTGAGGTGTAATATTTCTCCTGGACACACACATCGATTGTCTGCGGTCGCTGAAGAGACCCCTTTAATGCCGTCTTTCTCAGAGAAAGGACACGCATCACACTGCGTCCCGTCCACGTGATGTTTCTCAGGGGAGAGACGCTCGACGAGTCTCTGCAAAGAAGCCAACTGCAAGGAAATCACGAGACACGGCGCCACAAAGAGCCCAAAACCTTCAGATCACCTCCAAAAAACCAGCAGCTTTCCCAGCAGGCATCAGCACAACAAACCCACATCGCTACAAAATACACTAAATAAAAGTTATAAATAATGCTACCGTTTAACCAGTTAACATTTTTTGTATTTAATTCTTATTAATAGACATCTAAAGGTGTTTTATCTTTTATATTTTGATCTAGAAGACCTAAAGCTCTACCATATGGTTTTACATTTGCTGAACTATTTTATGAAGTTTTTTTGTAAATAACAAACATGCTTTTACTTTTTTTAAGTCCAGATACATTTCAGAATTTTCAGTCAACAAAAAAATTAAATGTATTCAAAAATTCTGTCCAGAAATACATACTGTATATTATTATGGTCAACATAATATCCAGGCCTTGTTCAGAGATTTTTGTTATTTTTTATTTATTTATTTATCATAAATTTTCAATAAATAAATTTGTAAAAGTAAAATAAATAAATTCAATTATTTCAGAAATGTAAATAATATTAATTAGTAATTATTTGTATTACAAGGATATATGTTTTTAGTAATTTTGCTTTCGTTTTTTTTTCCCAGTAAAAAATATATATTTGATAAATTAACCTGTAAATAAATAAATACATTTCATTTATAAATTAAACTATAAATAAATAAATAAATCAGTTTAAATGTTTCATGACTGATGTAAACATTTTCTAGTTTTCAGAAGTGGGAGCTTTATAACATTTCTCATTTTCATTTTAAGTTAAAGTTCTAAAATAAGAACACTGAAATAAATTGTAAAAAATATTCAAAAACATATAGACATATTTTTAAAAAGTTAAAAAAAAAAAAAAACACAAAAAAAGCCAACTAAACCAATAACAAGAAAAAATAAATAAAACAACATTAATCAAAACTATAATAGTATATTAGTATTATGGTGGTGATATAAAAATCCATCCACATTTACTCTGAAAAAAAAAAAAGTCAAATATAAAATCTGTTTAATATCTAAATCTATTCCAGTTCTGAATCTCTCAAATGTCAGAATGGCCTTCTTGATCCATTTTGGGATATTATCACTAACTGATTACACGACAACACTGCATTCATACACAGCATGCAGATGACACAAGAAGAAACAAATGATGTGAAAAGCAGCCGCATTGTGTGTGCGCTGCTCTAAAATGGGTGAAAAACATCGGTCAATCACTCTCACACTGAGCATGTGCGTAAAACATCAAGCCTGTTGCCTGGTAACTGTGGGAACAAAAGAGAGAGAGAGAGAGAGAGAGAGAGAGAGAGAGAGAGAGAGCGAGAGAGAGAGAGAGAGAGAGAGAGCGAGAGAGCGAGAGAGCGAGAGAGAGAGAGAGCGAGAGAGAGAGAGAGCGAGAGAGCGAGAGAGATGGTCGGAGGACTGATGGAGAAAAGAACACAAGCTTAAGAATAAATTTAGCCAGAGCCACTCCAGCAGGACTGATGCTGCTCACGAGACGCTGATGAAGGATGAAACACATGACACTTAATCACACGACTGACTCCAGATCAGATCAGATCCTCACATCACACACAACACCGCTTGATATTACTGCATGATTTCTAATGCAACATACTGTACATATCAAATCTGGACAATTTATGCTTTTGTTTACTTATTTCATTTCAACCAAATATCCATTTGCAACCAATTAGTCAAAGTGTTCAACTTGGTAATAACTGGAATGAAGAATAAAAATTGTAATTTATGGCAACTTATTTTATTATCTTTATTTAAATGTAAACTTCCTTTCGATAGTCTGGGGTCAGTAAGATTTACTTTAAATAAATTGATAAATCAAAGATGCATTTAATTCATCAGACAAGGCAATAAAGGTATTTTAAATGCTCTTAAAGATGTGTTTCAAGTAAATGCTGTTCTTTCAAACTTTATATTATTTAGACAGTCCTGCTTAAAAAACAAGGTAGAAAGGTTTTAACAAATATATCAAAACAGCAGAATGGTTTTCAACACTGATAATAATCCAAACTGTTTCTTGAGCAGCAAATCAGAATGATTTGTGAAGATCATGTGACACTGAAGACTGGAGTAATGATGATGAAAATACAGCGGAGCATCACAGGAATAGATTACATTTTACAATGTATTCAAATACTCCAAAAATATTTCACATTATTACAGTTTTTAAAAATTATTTTTGAACAAGAAACACAACATTACTGAGAGAAAATTCATTTAAAAAATATTGCAGGCCCCAAACTTTTGAATGGTAGAGTTAAAGTGACAACAAGATCAAGGATAATGCGTATCAACAGGTTATTCTAACAATTTAATATTCTACCATTTTAAAATGGTAACATTTGTAACCGGAACACTAATTGTAACACTAGTCTGAAACAATTATATTGTGACGTTTGAAAAGTGTCAAAGTCTTCATGAACAGCTCTGAAAGTGTCAAACAAATCTTTGAAAATTTGAATAGAATTATTGTTAACAGAGTTTGAACTGATGCAATGTTCTAAAGAGAATTAAATCTGTGACACTGATTTAACACTAGCATTCACTTTTCTTTTACTCTTCTATATATTTATTTTCTTTTTTTTATTACATCTAACACCATTCTGTTCTTTTTCTATTCTTTTGACACGTTTGATACTTTTTAAAAAATTATTTATTATAAAAAAAACATATACTGCGACTTGCTCTTTTGTCGGTTTTGATTGCTTCTGTTGTCCTCATTTATAAGCCACTTTGGATAAAAGAATCTGCCGAATGATTAAATGTAAATATAAAAGATCTCTGTTGCAACATTCTCAATGTCACACATAAAAAATGAATAAAAACTTGATTTCTCGTCCAGATCTAGAAGACAGAAACAGAGCTGAAGCAGAGGAAGGGAACAGACAGCAGGGTGAAGCATGTAATCAGGAAAAGGGCAGAATGATTAGATTCAGAGAGCGGCATGCTGGGAAAACAGCAGCGCCTGTTGAGGACAGAACGGTTCTCATGACACACACACACACACACCATCTCTCTGTTTTTCAGCGTTGCATTCTTTGTATTTAACAGTAAGTGCATGAGCTCCGCAGCAGATAGCAATGGATCTGAACACGTGCGTGTGTCTACTGTCTTTTTTTCCTTTACTGACTGTAAACTGCTCAATTCCTGCACCTCCATCAATACAGATCTTTCCTTTCCTCTAGAATCGGTCTCTCGGTCCCAGTCTCTCTTCGTTTTCTCTCTCTCAGACGTGGTAAAATGACTTGATTATTGATCGTTATGTGACATTGTGATTAATATAGTGCGTGAGATTAGCAATTCATTAACACTCCTGGCTGACAAACAGCAGGGTTCACTCAGGCCAGTGAGGCAGATTTTTACTTGCCCTGCCAACATTTTTACTAAAATCATTAGCAATACTGTTCAGAAATTTGTTTATAATTATTATTTAGTTCATAAAGAATGCATTAAATTGATCACAAATGACAGTAAAACAAAGTTAATACGAAAAAAAATAATACAAAATATTTCCTATTTCAAATAAATGCTGTTCTTTTGAATTTTCTATTCATCAAAGAATCTTGAAAAATAAAATGTAACAATTTCCACAACTGTTTTCAACAATGATAATAATCAGGAATGTTTCTAATATTAGAATGATTTCTGAAGGCTCATGTGACACTGAAGGCTAGAGAAATTATGCTGAAAATTCAACATTGCATCACAGAAATAAATTATATTTTAGATTATACTCAAACAAAAAACAGCATTTTTAAATTGTAATAATATTTAACATTTTTACTGTTTTACTGTATTTTTAATCAAATGCAGCTTTGGTGAGCAGCAGAGACTGCTTTCAAGAACATAAAATCTTACCAACCCCAAACTTCTGAATGGAAGGTCATGCATATGTGATCAAAATGACCTTTTATTTGGGTGGGTTGAATTTAATAGCACTTATATGAAAAAACTTAAGTTTAACAAAGAGATATATTACTGCTCTAACTCATGATAGACCAACTACGAATGAAGTATACCAGCAATCCAATGCAAAACATACAGATCTGTTTGTCTTTTTGAACTCATTCTATCAAATGCATGCAAGTCATTCCCATAATTTTGAGGAAAACCTCAGAGTTCGTCAGCTGGCTAGACAACGCTTCCTCTGTGCCTCATTAAAATCAGCAGAATTCACATCCTGATATTGCTACAGAAGCATAAAAGCAAGATCCCAGATCTAAGTTTGAGCAGCTGGATACGGACGGGTCGGCGTTTCTCCGCTGTGCTCTTGTTCATGAGCTCAGGGGGGGACAGATGAGGCTATTTTGGGAGATGCAGTAGGAGTCTGTGGGTTCACCTCTGCTCAGGATGAGAGCGGGACCCTTTAAAGAGCGCTGGGGTGTGTGTGTGGGCGCACGGATGAGTGTTGAACATGAGAATGAGGTAAGTGCACGGTGAGAGAGCGAGCGGGTGAATACATATCGATGAAACACAGTCTAGCCGTAACTATGCAGCGGTATCCATGGAGCCGTAACCATAGCAACAGCACTCAGAAAGCCAGGGTCTTTAATTGGTGTGTGTGTGTGTGTGTGTGTGTGTGTGAATATAGAGAGAGAATAGGCAGCCCTCACACACTATTGTTTCTAGTAAAACAACACACAGATGCAATGCCTCGGACACTGAAACCTGCTTTCCTTTCACTATTTATGCCATTTCCTCCCCATGACATCACTCATATCCTTCATCCTTAAGAAAATTTACTGTGGCGGTTATTTCATTATTATTACAGTTGTAAAGCATCGCTATTAAACAAAGAAATTACTTTCCAAGTGACTGAACGTGCAATTTTGTCTTGCTAGATGATAAAATCTGCAAAACGTCTGATATACACTGAACGTAACTAAACTGCACGTAACAAATATACATAAATAAATAAATAAAGAATAATACTTTTAAATTAACTTTAAGTTACACAAAACGTCGAAAACTTAATTTATTTCACATTTCATTCCAAGGCAACGTATCTCATTTGATTTAGTTTAAGCCGATGTAAAAATAAAACGAGAGAGAAAAACAAAACTGCACAATTAAAACAGGAAGAAAAATCACACTTACATTGTCCACTGCAGCTTTTCATTTTTAATAGAGTTGTACAGGGCCTGTGGGGGGGGAAGAGAGAGAGAGAGAGAGAGAGAGAGAACAGTCAGTAAAGTCACACCTGAGCTGTAAATGGATGTGTTTGTCTTTTCATCGACTTTCGTAGGAGTTGCATCATATTTACCGTATTTTTCGGACTATAAGTCGCACCTGAGTATAAATCGAATCAGTCCAAAAATAGGTCATGATGAGGAAAAAAACATATAAAAGTCGCACTGGACTATAATACGCATTTATTAGAACCAAGAACCAAAAGAAAACATTACCTACAACCGTGAGAGGGCGCTCTATGCTGCTCAGTGTAGACTACAGCGCCCTCTCGTGGCTGGAGACGGTAATGTTTTCTCTTAGTTCATTTCTCTCGTTTCATGTCAAATTAATTTTGATAAATAAGTCGCACCTGACTAAGTCGCAGGACCCGCCAAACTATGAAAAAAAAGTGTGACTTATAGTCCGGAAAATACGGTACATAATCACACTGTGACAGATCACCTCAAAATAAACATCTGATTTAGTTAAAGCCACACTGTCTACACAAGTATATGCCATTCTGGACATAAATACCTAACAATCAGTGAAGCATCAGTTTAACTCCACAAGCAATAATCCAAACCTTTTCCAACCATAAATGTACATGAGATAGAAGTGTCGGTTTTTGTACTTGTTTCTAAATGGCACTACATAATGAAGATAAGCCAAATCATTAAAAATATATGATTATAATATAGAAATATATCATAAGAAATTATAAAAAGATGATAATATTTTTGTAAATAAGAACATTTAAAATAAAAAATAAATAAATAAATAATAATTCAAATAAAAAATACAAATAAAATACCTGCTCTTTTAATAAAAGAGCTAAAAAAAAAAAAGGATCACAGATGGCTGTTAGTCTCCTCAGATCATTAGCACTTAATTGACACATCATTGGTGTAAATGACGAGTCTGTGTGGACGTCAGTCGTCAAACACCTGTGTCACAGTGGAATCCTGGGTTTGCAATTTAATTATCTGCACTGATTCCCCAAAGATTGTGCATGATTTGGCTTGGAGATCATCATAAGATGCATATAAAAGCAATAGAAGCCCTTATTCAGATGCAAAACTAAATATGCATGAGAGAAGGACTTTAATAAGCATATTATTCCCTCCACACGTCCTTTCATCTAGAAAAAAAAAAGAAAGCTCAGCATGAACAGCTAATAATCTCAGTATGTACTAGAAATTCGGCAGCAACAGAGAGCAAATTTACCCTCTCTGTCCCTCAGGGCAAAAAGCAGCATCTCCCCACAAATGCTCATTTCAAACAAAACCAATTCAGCTAGAGATAGGAAGTTGCTTTTTGTTTTAGTTCAGGTCTATAAGCTTGAAGGCAATCTATAAGCTACTGCAATCCTAAAAGTACACTACAGTTTGATGCACTCTTAGAAAAAAAAAAGCATTGCAACAGGAAGGATTCTGCAGCAATGTCCACTAGGTTAAAGGTTCCATTATGGAGCCATTAATATCAATAAAACACTTGTTTTTAAAAGTGCATGGTGTTTAAAAAGACAAAATCAGAACTTTATCTGATTAGAAGTGACTGCACGGTCCATCCATGACATTTTTTTTGGACTTTTTGGGCAGCAGACAAGTACAGATGAGCAGGTGAGTGATGGAAAGAGACAAGGTTACCCTCTTCCTCTTGCGAGCCTGAGGGTGGTTCTGTCCATCTTGAGCTTTTCCCATGAAGTCCGGAAACGCCATAGGTTTGAGCGATCGGGATCTGGGTGTTCGTGGGTAACGGAACGGGTCCATCATACGGAAATCTCGCCCGTATCGAACCGAGCAGAGAGAGCGGGAGCGCAAGCGCCCGGCCGAGTGCAGACTGTTCACTCCGATCATGTTTGAGGCTGTGGTGCACTATGGGAAATAATCAACTCCAGTTGGGGTTTGGATCTTCAGATGAGTCCACTCCAATGTTTAGCATCAAATGTTCAACTAAAAAAGCTTAAGAGCTTTCCTGTAGGTCATGGGTTTGATTCCCAGATAATGCAAGAACTGATTTTAGTGAATCTCTTTGGGTTAAGAATCTGCCAAATGGATAAATGTGAACCTTCAAACCAAGGAACATGAAAAAACCAACATGGCTTCCTCCGTTAACAGATGAGGTAACTCTAAAAACAAAACAAAAACAAGAAAATCTGTTTTAAAAACGAAGGAAAATCCAAGTATTACAGGTCTTTTTTAAATTTTTTTAATCAAGTTTGTAAGTCTAGCACAGATTTGTAGTCTTTGCGAACACTTAAAACTACATTTGGTTGGAGACAGTAGTCTTAATTTTTAATCTTTAACATGAAAGCGATATGAAACATGTTCGGCGACGCAACAAGGGTCTGCAACCATCTGTTTGACAATTACACATCACACTTGTGAGATGCTAAAACTGGGAATCAAGTAATTCAGAGCAAAATAAAAAGGACAGCGATCCAGAAATGTATGATATTTCCCTTGTGTACTCCGAACACATGTAACAGTCGATGACAAACACCAACTTCTACAAGCTAAACATTGCAACCAGTGAGCAGCCAAACACACACACACACACACACACACACAGTGATGCCACAGATGGCAAGTAAAGCTTTCAGAAGTGCGAAAGAACAGCCGGGATCTGACAGATGGAACGAGCCAAACGGAAACCAGGAGAAAGCATGAAACACACAAGACGCTCTGACTCTGACAAAAGACACCTGCATCGGCCCAAACCAGGAGACAAATTCAGCACGCAAAAAAATTTAAATAAAAACCAATCAAAAAAGACAGGGGGGAGCCTGTTGATTCTGAGCTTCAGCTGATTTTCTTTCTTGGAAAGACCAAGCGCTTTCAGAAGATGTGCATCATTCCCTTTGCATACGTTTATCCATCAATCCATCTGGGATCCATGATAGGTCTGAAGGATTTTTTAGGAAGTGCGTGTGGATGCGGTCTCCTGAGTCACAGATATGTGTCCATGGACCATAGATCAGAAAATGTCCACTTCCTGTCGTCGTCCTGAGCCGTCTTTGTCGCTCTCTCTTTTATCTCTCAGGCTCTGCAGATGGAAAGTCTCTATCACGGAGAGACTCGAGGAGGCTGCTAGCTCGCTCGCTCTCTCTCTCTTTCAGGTTTCAGGCAGCCAATCACAGCAATCCAGCTCCCTCACACACACACACACACACACACACACACACACACACACATGGCTTGTTTCGCTTTGAATGCTGATTATCATTCAGCACTTGTGCCCAGACGTGGGACAGAGAGAGAGGACATGGAATTATTATGGGAGAGAGATGAACACAAAGAACAACATAAAACTACAAGTGTGGCTGGAAAATAGTCTATAAAAATACAGTTTATAAAAATAAATAAAAAATTGAGTTGAGATGAGGGTGAAGCTCATTAACCCTTTCGAGTCGATTAACGCATATATGCGTTTTGAGTCATTTTCTCCTGATAACCCCGAAAAGAACTTAAATTACACTTTCCCCAGCTCCTATCTCACACCATAATCAAGTTTAAAAAAAATGGAATTACATATAAATAATCATTTTTATTTATTTTTTCACATTACAATAAAGGCAATGTTTTTCTTTTCTTTTAATTTGGGGTAAAATACAATGACTTTCTTAACAGATTTTATTCGATTTACAGCCTAATTATTTTATTCATTTATTATTATTTTGCTGTAAATATTTACTGCTAATGTGTATGGTCTTAAAATGAAACATTTTCAACCCATTTTACTTGAAATATTTCTAGTTAATTCATTGCGAATTAACACATACAAATAATAAAAAAAATATCCAAATCCTTATCTAATAACGTTAAATATTTTAAGGATATATTTTGATTTACAATGATGACCTCGGCTCTTAAACTGCTACACTTGCATTTGAACTGCTGATACATTTAAATTTGCCTCATTTATTATTCATCATACTGTAACATATTCGAAAATATATCTTGGGCAAAAGTGATCTGGATTTTTACAAAGCGATGAGCCGCTCCGTCTGAGTTGAGGGAGTTTGCTCAACAGCAGAGAGCTAATTGTTCCCCCCGTGTGTCATTATCTCCTCAGTAAAATGGGAAGCCGTCAGCCTGTGACCACCCCATCAGTGCCACAGCATTGGTCCTCCCCTCCGTCTCAATGACGACGACACACTTCAAGCACTCCACTAATGTGTGCAAAAGCCGACAAGCAACCCACGTGTGAGAGACAAGCACAAATGCATCGTCTTTCACCCAGCACATCTTTGCATTTGAGGAATATTTACATGAGAAAGATGAGAAACAGTGGATCCGAGCTGAAGACTCGCTTCATGCCACTCCTCACTGATGCTGGAGTTTGTGTTAAAGGAGCCATGACCAAGAACTGAGTGCATAAATTAAACAATAACCCTGTTCGTCCAATAATTAGCACCACACAATATCCGCTTTGCTTTCAATGACAATGTGCGAGTGAAATGTGCTTATGTAAGCTGTTGAGTATAAATGAGAGAACCAGAACGAGTAGGAGGCAGGAGTGAAAGGACTCATGTTGCGAGGGACAGAGAAAAGGATCGCCAAAGGGGAAGAAAAGAAAGAGAGGTCGTCATAAAAAGCTTTATAGAGCCTGATTTAAAACACTTGGCGTGAACAGCATGAACACAGACTGATCTCCATCGGCTCTCCCTCTCTTCATCTATCGCTCTTCAGACGGTTTCTGTCCCAGCGAGAGTCAGTGTTTTCATCAACAAGATGAAGGACTGAAACACAAGCAGCTCCTCAGATAAAGCTCACTGCTGCGGCTTTAACAGAGCACAGAGATGTCAAAGGATTCATGCCATGGAAAACAGGATTGTCTCTGCCTTTTTCCAGTCACAATGAGATGCGGTTTTGCAAAGAGGCCAGTATTGAAGGACGGGTCAGTGCAAACCAGACTGAACTAACAACAAAACCATGATATGCTACATTCAGAATAGCATACAATCACGATTATCTGTCTATGACTGTATTATGCAGTGCATTTAATGTGCATTAAAAAATTTAAAATTCTGCATGGAATGTGCAAAATGCACAAAAAGTATCCCACAATGCAATGCTTTCAACTTGACTTTCCACTTCCTATGTAAAAAATAAACCCAGCATGACACGATTAAAATGCAATTAGATTTTTTACATTATATTTATTATGACCATGCCAACTATCAAAAGTTATTTAGAATTAATTAAAACCATTAAAAAAATCATAATTGTCCACTTAAAATGTAAAATTGTAAAAATGCATTAGGATTTTAATTCAAATGCTACTGCAAAATTTAATACTACTGAAAAACTTTAAAATAAATTATATATAAAACATAACATCTAACTTAATACAGTTTTAATTTTTGCATTATGAGCTTATTTTCATGACACTTACGCACATTTAACATCCCCTTCCCAGTAGCCCACTAATGCAAAAATATTCTTGCTCTTGTTTGTCTGTTTTTCTATAAAAAATAGTTAAAGTTATAGTTAAAGACCTGAAGGAGCTTGAGAAAAACATCTGTCAGATTAAACACACGGAGCAGCCGCTCTCTGTCCTGAAATGAATCGAAACCTGATTTAGCTCATTAGTATTAACTCAAGAACTCATCTGATTAGTTGAGAATGTGCCTGCAGGGTTAATGAATGGAAGCAAAACATCCCCATTTCCTACCAATGACATTACAGCACTAATCTAATAATATAAACCAATAAATGACCTACTAAAGAGTCACCGCTTCCCACCGGGACACAGATCTCTCCTGCTTCCAATCACACACAGCAGCGCTGAACGCTATAATAGCACATCGGTCACATGACCACACACAGGTACAAACAACACCCCTGCTGAACATCTCAAATCATCTCCTAAAGATGGTCTACTGACATGCAGATCTTCTCTGTGGATAATTTACAATCATGCAAACAATACAGTTTCACTATGCAGCTTTAGTAAGGAATATTTATGAAATATACAGTACCTTAAGGAGTTCTTTAGGGAAGTCATGTCCGCTGTTCAGTCCTTCCAGATTCCCGATGAACTGAGCGCAGGACATTCGCTTGCCAACATTCTGCCAACAGAAAACACCAACACACCAGTTAATAGTCCTCATTCATCTGTGCAATAACACAGGAATAAACAGCATTCTCACTGACTTTACACATTTAAATCACACAGCAAGAAAAAAAAAAAAAAAAAGACATTTGTATTCACACACACACACACACACACACACACACACACACACACACATATATATAGCATTGTGACATTGTTTGTATGACACGTGACATTAAAAATGCAATTAATCCAATTTTTTGTATTTCCACTGTAGTGTGAACAATATTCTTACTTCTATAAAGCAACAACAATAATAACAATAAAATATTAATAAATACACTCACA
Source organism: Carassius auratus (assembly GCF_003368295.1). Classification (NCBI taxonomy): domain Eukaryota; kingdom Metazoa; phylum Chordata; class Actinopteri; order Cypriniformes; family Cyprinidae; genus Carassius; species Carassius auratus. The sequence goes on from NC_039254.1 coordinate 359,603, forward strand.
TAATATAAAAAAAACTTTTAAAAAATTACATTTAAAAAAAAAAAAAGTTATATATTTTTTAATTTGCAAAAACAATGTTTGAAATACTAAAATGACCAAACTAAAATAAAACTGAAGCTAGACTTTCTATATATCTATCTATTAGTATTTATTATTTTGTAAAATGTATTTGTAATTTGTATTTGGCATTAAATGTGTTTTTTTAGTCATTAAGACAATACCATAATGCAGGCGAGAAAAAAAGAAAAGAAATAGACCTAAACATAAAACTAATTTTAGTTATGGAAACCAAAATTGTTATACCAATTCTTGTTATAAAATATTTCCAAGACATTTCATCACCAGATTTGGCTTATGATGCATTAAAATGTGCTCAAAGAGTGTATAAGTTTGTAAGTTATTGCACATTTTCAGATGAGATGTCAGAGTGGGGCATTTTTCGCCTCTGAAAGTCAGCATGAGGTGTCCTACATTTCAGCTGCGCGAGCATGAATTTATGAATGTCTGGAGCTGCAGAGAGCTCTGGAATACATCATCTGATATTGTGGACTGAGGCGTTTCATCAGAGCACACAGCTCTCATCAGGACCAGAAACCTGTTACCATGGCGACAGCGAGTCTGGCCTATAACAGGCGTCATGTGTTCGCTTTAACAAAAGCACAGGAGCCACGCTAAATATCCTTCCAGCAGACACACATCAGCAGTGATCACAGACCACAGATCCCTCCAGACATCTCTGCCTCTTCCAGTGCTGAAGGGGTTAAACACAACGCTTGCACTCCACAGAGTTACATTAAGAGCCTTTCTGGGATTTCTCTTTCTTTTATTGTTTATTTTGTTCTTACAAACCGAGATTCAAGTCAGAATTAATGTTTGCAACAGTATTTCGGAGCATATAGAGCTGTTGACATCAATTGTAGGCCAAGCCGGAAGGGATAATTTGCTACAGGATCCCTTGAGTATTTCAACTAGGTTTTTAGATTAGACGATAACAGAGTTTTATGTTTTGTTCTATAACGTAAATTGCACACGTCGAACATGATCTGTGAAGCACTTAAAAAACATGAAGTTGTGATATAAGAACTACGACTATCACATGGATGTGATGTTAAAAATTAGACAATCGATTTAGTCAGCAACATAGTAGCAGCTTATTTTACTTCATAAATCAAAAACTGTTGCTCGAAAAATCATTGACCCCTTGCATAGAAAACTACATAATTTAATGCATTGTGACAAGCTTACATGCTCAAATGCTACAGACATTTTTAATTTAAAACTACACTTATAATTGATTTAATAAATATATATCTATTGTTAACTTAAAACTAATACTATAACTATTTGGTTCGTTTTAAGCTTAAATTAAATGAAAGATTATAATACGAATAAATATAAGATGTAAAACCTAAATGTAAAAAAAAACACTGAAAGTTAGAAACTGAAAAAAAAATTTTGAAATAAGTTTAAGTTCTAGAATTTCTAAAACGAAAACAAACATAAGCTAAAGAGAAAACTAAAAGACATAAAATGAAAATTTTGTCTTTACAACTTATTGAAATACTGTATGATTAAGTTGAAGTACTATAATATGAGAAATGCATAAACTTAATATAAATTACATGAAAAACATAAATGAAATATTGCCTTCACAACTAAAATAAGATTAATTACTAAAATTAGTTAGCTGAAATAAGTTAAATGCATTTTTTTTTTTATATAAATTGCATGAAAAACAAACAAAACAAAATTGAGAACTATTCCCTTCACAACTAACTGAAATAAGTTAAGGCACTATAAAAAAAAAAAAAAAAAAAAAAAAAAAATTAAAATATATAAAAATAAATATATATATATATATATATATATATATATATATATATATATATATATATAAAAAATAAATATATATATATATATATATATATATATATATATATATATAAAATAAATATATATATATATATATATATATATATATATATATATATATATATATATATATATATATATATATATATATATATATATATAAAAATAAATATATATATATATATATATATATATATACATATATATATAATAATGTAAAAAAACAACTATAAAAATGAAAACAAGTACATTAAATTACCATTAATAGTGAATTGTGTCTCCTGTATCTGCCTGTGTTGAGGATTCAAGTTCATGTACATTTATTCACTTTGATTTTGATAGAGTTGACTCACGTGGCCGTGCAGGTCTGTGTTGAGCAGCATAAGAGCACAGGTCAGCGTGTGGACACCGTCTGTGAGATACAACCACACAAATACATATTCACACATGTACAGTCTGTTCAACATGTGACACACACATACAGAGACAGAGCTGTACCTTCAGATAGAGAGAGAGATGAATTGCACTGCGCATATCGACGGGAAAAGTGTGCTAAGATCCGCTCTCTCTCCTGCGTCTCACCCGTCAGAGCAAACTCTAGCAGAAATGCCCTGAAAAAACAAAATAACACACACAATAATGAGCAAATGTCATAACAATTGAAAATTAAATCGAATTTTTTTTTTGCATTTTTTATTTGCATATTTAATGTGCTGACCTTAGTGCTTGGTCCAAAGTCATTTCAGTAAAATTGAAGTAGCGCAGATATTCCTCTGCCACCAGGCGACTGAAGTCATTGCTAAAAAGGAGTCAGATATGAAAAGACAGTCAGAGAGGATGACAATGCAGAACAAGCGAGGGAGACACGGGAGGAAGGGTGACAGACGCGACCAAGGCCTGTCAGAGATACACAGCTGGATGAACATTCCCATGATGCACCTGTCAGAGAGAGAAGAGCTCTTAAAGTACAGACGCTGTGAGCAATAGAAGGAGAGCTAGAGAATAAAAGCTGCATGAAATCCAGCTTTATATAACAGCGGCACAGAGATGGACAAACCACAAGGTCAGAGAGAAGTCAACAGGAAATCAAAACTGGCTGCATTTACTTTCTAACATGTTCCTGGCTTTATTCTGAACAATACAGGAGCACATGATATTCCAAAAAAAAGTAATGTATAAAAAAAATAAAAAAATAAAAATTATAATGAATTGCTCCGCTTCTGACACAAAAGATAAATGTAATAAAATAAAATGCATGAATACAAAAAAAAAAGGAAATTACAGCATAATATATTGCTAAGATGTGTTATTGCTATAGTTAATTGAAACAATTAAATTTTGTTAAATGAAAAAACTGAAATAACAAATTTTAGATTTAAAACTTTATATATATTTTTCAAAATCTTAATGAAAAACATAAATGAACATTTGAAATGTCGCCTTGTCAACTGACTGAAATAAGTGTAAGTATTAAAAATGACCAAAAATGAATTCAAAACATATTAAACCTAAATAGAAATACAAAAAAACTAAAATGAAGTAAGCACATACCAAAATAACAAAAATGTAAACTAAATTAAAATAAAAACTTAATTATCTGTGTATGCACACAAACACTATATAATTCATTTCCATATTAAATTTGTTTACATTAGTAAAGGAACAATAAAAATACTTATTTAAATGCATTATTTATTAATCTTAACATTTACTAATATATTTAAAATCAAAAGTTTTATCTGTTAACATAAGTTGATGCACTGTGAACTATTATGAACATTAACATTTTTATTATGCATTTAGCAGACGCTTTTATCCAAAGTGACTTACATTACTTATTCAGGCTATCAGTTTTTACCTATCATGTGTTCCCGGGGAATCGAACCCCCAACCTTGACAACGCACTGCTCTACCACTTGAGCTACAGGAACACACACATATATATACATACACACACACACACACACACACACACACACACACAAATATAAAGTAACAAGACTAGCAATACTAAATAGCACAAGGATTTACTCACTTTTTACTCAAATGACGTGCAACATCGCACTTCCTGAAGCCGTCGAGGTTGAAGAGGCGCTTGGCCAGACGTTTGGCAGAGTCCAGATCAGCTCGGTTACCGTTACTGAGAGTGTCATTACTGCCCAAACCCAAACGCTCACTCAGCTCCTGATCCAAATCTGGGTCGGCAGCGAAGCGAGGTGATTTCTCTCTGAACAAACACACAAAGAAGATCATTCTGCTGTGATGAAGCCAGTAATGACCTCTGAAAGCCGAGCTGGTGAGCATGCATTTTTATTTTTTATAAAGACATGAATCAAATCCTGAACTACATTTTCTCAAATGTTGTGGTTTTTTCATGGTAAATTTAAGTACCATGCAAATATATTTGAATGGTAATCATTCAAACCATAACACTCGGCACATTACACAACCACTGCACCACTTTAGCTTTTTTAAAGGACAAAAACAGACATAGACTAGGAAGCACCATCTCTTTCCTATAAGAAGCACAACAACCATTATAATATATACAAGTTTACTAAAATGTATGGGGAGCTTTTCCACATGTGCAATAATATAAAGTCATTACAAATTCAGGGAATTACGCAGTGACCAAAAACAAATAGTTAAACAAATGTCCTTCAAAATACATTCAAACTAAATGACAGAAATATTCTATTGTTTAAATGTGATCATGTATGAAATGATAGTGATTTGACATCTAGTAACACTGATGTAACTATAATGGGATTTTGGTATAAATCATGGTTACCAAGCTAAATAATAACCACAAACAGATTTACGGTCAGAATTAATTTCCATTCAGGTTAAATTGTTATTGCGCCCTATTGATCTGATTTCCTCTGGTTTCTATAAATGTACGTGGGACAGCGGTCCTCATCTAACCTCTTCTTATCAGTGACTCACACTAAATCCACACCAAAAACAAGCTATGGACAGAAATGTGTGAAACTCAAACAAAGACGTCTGGAAGCACAGGAACGATTCTTAAAGAGACAAGCGCGGTAAATTAGTATTTACTCCATATCTGGGTTACTAACATTGACTGAATCTAAAACCATTGTTTGTTTTTTTATTATTGTTTTTGTTTTTTTTTTCATATTATTATTACTTGAAATAAATGTTACATAGTAAAAATTAACAAATAAGATAAAAAAATAAAAACCATGCACAGAAATAAGTGAAACACAAACAAATGTTGCGCGGCAAATTACTATTTATTCCATATCTGGGTTATTACGGTTAACTGAATATAAATCTAAAACCATTTTCATTACTGTTTTGTAAAAAATAAATAAAAATACTGAAGAAAAAAAAATTCCATTTTATTTCAGCCTGTTTATAATTTTCATTTACTTATGGTTGAAGTAGAAAAAATAAATAAATAAAATAAAACTGAAATTTAGTTCAAACTATATACACATATTTGAAAATAAAAATATAATTGAGATAATGACAAACAAATAATAAAAAAAAAAATCTAATTCAAGATATTGACAAAAACCATAATAGTAATAATAGCAACTAAAATAACACTGAATTTAGAAGAAATAGTTTTCTAAGGCCCAAAGAAAAAAAATGCATTAATAAAAACAACTTAACTGTAACCATTTTTATGACGATGAGGTCACTGTAGGTGTTCTGGGTTGTTTTTAGTTTTATAATACCACATTTTGAGCAATCACAACAATTATTCTCGTCTTTTCTGCTGTATATTACATTCATTAGGACAATGACAAATGAATACAGCAATGCAGTGCTGATCTGCATCCGGTCCAAGCAGTTTCTACCTGTACAGTGTGTGGCAGCGGGTCAGGACGCTCCTCTCCTTCAGCGCAGAACAATGCCAGCAAAACACTGAGTGGGCTCTTTTCCTCAGACCATCTCTGCCAAAACGCCTCTGTGATGTGACTCTCTGAACCTGAGCGATGTTTGAATTAATGCTCAGCTTTTCACAGTCCACCTGAGCAGTGTTTGAGGACATCTCTGAGACCAATGCTGCTGTTTGAATTCATCTGTTTTTTGGTCATTAAATATCTCTATTCCAAAGATCATGCAATTTCAATCCATCCTGAAACGGTTTAGCTTTCAATCCTGCCAGATACTTCCTTCCCAATGAGTTTGCCACTGCTTTCTCTCTCTCTGTGAATGTTGTTGACGCTCTGATGACCTTCTCGGTTCAGTGTGGCATGTAACATCTCTCAGTCTCTCCCTGAACTCACTCCTCCGTTCACACGCACTTTAAAATGTACAAAACACTTGTTTTCTCTCTCATGATTCTCTAAGTAATTAATGAGTCATTTGATAACATACACACTGTTAAAGAATACATTTACCTCTCTTGCACTGTACACAAAATCTAGTTATTTATCAGTGTCTTAAATCACTGCATTTACAGTAAGTCTAAATTTGACTTTTTTTTACTGTATTTTTTGTCAAATATGATGCAGCATTGGTGAACATAAAATTCTTCATTTTTTAAAAACTTGCCAGTCCCAAACTTGGAGAATGGTAGTGTATATTCACATACAATCCACTTGATTAACCTTATACTATTTTCTCTGCACTCTTACCTATGTACGAAGTCAAAACATAGAACGAAAGAGAGAAACGGAGAAAAGTTGTGCTTGTGTTTTTCTGTGCGACTGGGCTTCACATTTGGCTAAGCACCTCAACAATGCTGCTACTGTTCTTGCCATGCCAAACGAACAACACACACACAATTGGCATTACAAATGAGCACTCATTATAAGACAACTAAGGATTTGATTGACAGGTTGGCTGGCCAGTGCAAATCCATTATGTTGTTTTTATTTTATTGCTTAAACGGTTGCACCTGATCCATATCGGACATAAGGATTTTCTAAACAATATTTTCTGATTAAATGTGTGTGGTTTAATCAATACGGGTAATTACAATAGTGATACTTTTAAATCTAATATGCTTGATTTTCTAAGTGACACCTTTGCATATAGCACTTATGAATAACTATCTCCACCTAGTGGTTTATTTTAGACACTACATGATGAGAGTGTGATATTGCAGTGCAGTGCTGCACTGTGCCTCTAAATAACATAAAAAAGCACCTGTTGTAAATGTTATTATACAAACACTGAATACAAAAATGGAACACATCACATTATTCATCCTATATATAAGGATTTATGGAGCAACATTTCTCTGATTGTGAAAATATATCTAATTCCTCAAACTATTCCCAGCCTCCTGGGTTTCTCAGTGTCTCCATCGTCATACATGCGGAAGTAACTTCTGTTCTCTGCCAGCAATCGGCTTTGCCTTTCACCTGTCCTTCACACACACACACACACACACACACACACACACACACACACACACACACACACACACACACACACACACACACACACCTGTCTAAACTCAGCCTGCAGTCAAGTCACAGGTACAGCAGATGGAAAAGGTTAAACCAACAGACTAATAGGTCATTCAGAATCATTATGCAGTAAATTAGCTACACTTTGATAAATAAAAGAAAATATTGCTTGGAATCCACCTCAAGCAATTTATCCCTAGCCTGTCAAACCAAGTTGTAAATGGGATGTGTATATATTATATAATAAATAAAATGCATAAAATATTACAAATTATTTTATATTTTTTAAATGGTTACCCTAGACCATCGTTGGGGTAACATATCAGGTAATCTCCACATCAATCTCACAAAATGTTCTTATGATGAGTTGAAATATAACCTGAACATACCTTGTTTACTTGAAATTCACCAAAACTCAAGTCATACTAAACAAAAATACAGTATTTTTTACTTTTAAAAAAACTGTTGCTTGAATACTCCCTCTGCTGGACAAACTGAGCCATTGCAAACAACATATTAGTAGGCCAGTTATACTGTACTCTGAACACTGTACACAAATACTTGATGTTTTAAAAATGCAAGCATTTACAGAGCTTTGTTGTGATTTTCAATACTTTGCATTTTAAAATAAACTTGTGTCTGTTCAGTAGTCTCTGTAACAGACAACACAACTGAACAATAGTGGTGCTTCTATTCAAGTGACAAAAAGCAGCTGCAAATATTGTATAAAACAAACATATCTTTGCACAAATAAAATGTGCAACAGTTTATGCTTTACTACCAAGTTAAATGTAATATCTAATTATTATTAATATGCACCTTGCACTGGGAAGGTTTCGGAAACCTCTCAGCAAAAAGTTTCAAGATTTATTTCCAGAACATGATGCATGATGGGATAAACTTTGCTTTGCATACTGCTCCTGAGCGGTGTTTGAAATAGTCTGGATTTAATGTGTGTTAAGGGCACTGAGCTTTACCTTTTTTAAGCCCTGGGACAGACTTGTGCATTTACTTCCTGTTGCATGCATCTGCTCTCAAGTTGGCAAAACGGCAAGTGTTAAGTATTGGGCCAAGCCCTTAGAATGGCATACTTCCATACTACACAGGTGACCTTCTACAACCTATATCCAAAACATCTAGCTGCTCACTTTAGTGATGAACATTGCACAAACCTGGGCAGTGAAAGTGGTGGGTTGCTCTGCCAGCTTTGTCCACTGCGGTCATCAGACCCACTGCTGAGACGTTCACTGGATGGCGCCCGTGTGGCATCTGTATCCCCGGTTATCGTCAGCACCGACTCTGACAGGCTGGGAATCTCTACGTGTGCCAATGGCGCAAAGCTGAGCTCCACAATTTGCCGGGCGCTCTGGTAGATCTGACCCTGCACCTGTGGAGTCAGTGTGGGGAGGTCAAAGGTCAGGACCGTTTGAGTGCTAGAGGTCAGATGGTCGAGACTGTCCAGACTGCTGTAGGAGGTGCCCTTGGCACGGTGTGACTCCATGATGTTCTCAAAATGCCGGCTGAACGTGTCCAAACTGTCTCCGGACCTTCTGCGAGGACCACGGACCAGGATGGGAGATTTTAGAGCTGGGAGGCTGTTACTGACATGATCTTGAGGACTAGAAAAACAAATGCTTGTTATTTCTGATATTCTAAACCATAATGCATCTTTAACAGTTTCTTAAAAATAAAAAATAAAGTGTGTTTGCAACTTCCCACCTCTTTAGCATCATGCTGTAAAACTCCACTTCCTCGTCTCGCTGATCAGCCATAAGCCTCCTCACATCGCCCTGCATCCTGACAGTGACCCAGCTCGCAACATCCTCCTCCTCCTCCTCCTCCCCATCCTCCTGTCCATCTGTTCTTTCATTCGGTATCTCTCCTAGAGGACTGCTCCCAGCACAGGAAGTTCCCATGACACTTCGGTTGCTTCCAAACGCTGAGTCAGCATCCTCTTGCTCTGCTAACAGCACCTCGTCTATGTCTGTCTCCCGATAACATCGTAAAGGAACAGCATCCAGATCAGTCTCAGAGTATTTCAAAGTTCGCCGAATTATGCCCGTTTTGGGGGAGGTGCCTGGGGCGGCAGGGGGCGGAGTCACTAGCTCCACCTCCACGTGTTGGACATCATGATTAGCTCTGAGAGCAAGCTCCTCCAATGGCAGATATGAGGGTGGTATTGGGGTGGAGTGGCCACTTGGTGGAGCTGTGGAGGATTCTGGAACATCTAGGTGGATAACAAAAATATACATTCAGCTATGAACTTAATTAAGTAGGTTCAATGGATATTTACAATGTTTTGTTGATGACTATTTCAGTTCGGTAATTTTGCAGTGTTATTCCACTTTAATACAAGAACACACAAACACTTTCATACACTTGAAACCATCTAAACATATTTCTGACTTAATCCTAGAAAACAGCACTTAATTGCTAATGACCATAGGCAGAGTGTGTGTAAGGCTAAGCATTGTCCTGGCCATGGGGTCTTATGGCAAAAATGCAACTAAATTGGACAAAAATTCTCCTGCACAAACATATTAAATATATTGCTAACAAAGTGAAAATGAATAGAAAGTGTCAATTGTGGCATTAGATTAAGATCTGCTCATGTTGCATTGTATTTTATTTAGGGGTGCACCGATATATATCGGCCGATGATTAATGATTAATGCGCAACCAGCTTTACTGATTAGATGCACATTAATCATCAACCGAGATATATATCGGTGCACCCCTAATTTTATTTTAAGCATTTTTACAGTTTTGCACATTATAACCAATCCCACACAATTCTGTTGAGTTTAGGAATGCGATGGCCAATCAGAGGCATTCAGATGAGTAATCACTTAAACTCATCAGCTTTCTTGAGTGTGCTCGTGTTCGTTGACTGAAATCTGGACACTTGTCAATTCTCTCATCATAAAATGCTAAATAAATAAAATAAGAGGTTAATTTAGCAGCGTAGACAGCTTCAGTGATTAGAAAGACTTTTTTTTTGAGACTGCTTAAACTTGGGATAGATTAAAGTTTCTGTAGGCTATATTTTATTCACGGTCTGAATAACCGTGGAAAGGTATGTTACATAATTATCAATTTCTAAAGTTTTAATTAAATTGTAATAACATTAAATACAAATTCAGTCCCATTAAACATTTTATTAGCCTACATGACACCACTGTCTGGCTCTTGCCTAAAACGACATGATGTTTGTATTTAACAGGTTTGGCTGCTTTTAGCCTTACCCTAGAGTTGGTTCACCCTCCGCCTTTGCTAATGAAGGAATCTAAGTGATCATTAAAACTGATATTAAAGAGGTCAACGGGCTACTCACTCTTCTCTTGTTTGCTGGCAGTGTTTTCTTCTGGAGTGCCAAAGAGAAACTCCCACTTGGCACGAGCAATTTTTTGACAGTGCAGAGATGGACCTGGCACCAAAGAACCGCCATCAGACTGCAACACCCACACAATATAAACACATTAGCTAATAATAAACAGTGAACTCTATGTACTTACAAAAAAGGGACTTATTCATCAGAAGGAACTTGTTGAAGCTGTTCTTAAAGCACTGTGTTGAACATAACTAGAATTCAAGCATTAAGGCAAGAATGCTTTTATGACAAGGGGCTCACCTGTATTCCTGATGATGGGTGATCTGATTGGTTGCTGTTCTGGCTGGACTCAGGTGAGATGCAATCTCTGTCTCCTAGGCTTCCCGTTACTCCACTAGAGCTCGGGGATGACCCAACCAAACCCTGCTGATCTCCAAACCCCTGTTCGTCCTCTCCTCTCTCCCCCTCTTCAAATACTACCGGCCCTAGAAGCAAAGCCTGTCTTCTCCTCCATTCTGCCTGTCTCTGTTGTTGTGTTAGCCTGGTCATCTCCTCTATACTTTCCCCAGGGCTCTGGTCTACTCCACATACCAAATTGCTCACATTCTCCTCTCCTCGTTCGATGACCTCAACCTGAACACTTTTTCTGTAAACTGGACTGCTGCTCTTGAGATTACCTTCAAGTTTTTCTGACAAGCTGAACTTCCCTTTATCTTTCCTTGCCTGCTCTTTCCACTGCTGTCTAGATGTCCAACTGACCGGAGAATCATCCACATTCTGACCGATAAACAACCGCCTGGAGATCTCCACGCTCTCTGCAACGACATGGTCATCCCAGTCCTCCTCGTCCAGGAACCAGGGTTCCCCAGATATCCACTCCTCTCCAGTGTACTGTGGAGGCTTGTGACGGTGTAAAGTGGGGCTGTCAGAGACTGGCAGGTCAGCTCTAAGCTGACGAGGATCTCGGAGCGGAGAACACATGTCTGCTTTGGACAGACTTGGACGAAGATGATGAGACGGGAGGGCTGGAGAATCTGGGACAGAGCAGAATGAGTGACTGCGCAGGTCATCTTTTAAATCTGAGCTCTTAGTAGCTGGTGCTTCGTGCAGGTGCGGAGGAAACCCATTTGTCGTAGAACGGTCTTCATGCATAGGTATGTTCATCTTGACAGCCGGATGCTGCACTGGACTATGCTGTAAGGACTGGATTTCTCTAGAAGGATGTCCATAGTTTGTGCTGCTTAGATTGGACCAGCCCCCGAAAACAACGGGAGGAGTAGAACTTCGGACCTCGTTGAAAATTGTTGATACCTTGGTGGCCTCTTCTGCAATTTTGCGGGCAATCTCAGGACTGTTCAGAGCTGAAGAGGTATTGCTTCCACTCAGCTGGTTTAAATCATGAGTGGGTGTGTTTGCGAGGCTGGTCCTTTGCCCTGACAGAGGTCTGTCTTCAGCCCGGCTTCCCCAATTTTGACAGAGTGGAGCAGAGCAGTCTTGCTTTGAACTGAGATTCTGCATGGGATATTCTTGGGACCTGGAGGTGGATTTCTGCTGGTTGTTGTGGAATGAGAAAGCATCTGATGCTGGGCTTTTGGGGACACCACATGCACCTCCTACCCTGCCTGGGTCAGGTTCAGGATCATGGCGGTAGGCACTGCAGTTTGGCAATGGTGGGCCTGCCCAAGACTGGCATCGTTCTCTATGCCGTTGATGAAACTCCGGACTCAAGTCTGAGCAATGAGAAAACTTACACCTCAGTTGGGGAGACCCAAATTCCTTGAGGGCTCGGTGTGTTGCAGCTTGACCAATGGGATCTAAAGTACAACCCATGTGCTGGTGAAAAGGATCATTATTGCAGGTAGATTCCACAGGTAGCGACCACATTTGGTCACTACACCTCTTACGTGGACAAGCCGCTACCTCCTTTATTCCACCCGGACTATTACACGGACTCTCTACGGTTTTAACATGGGACTTCTCAATGTAGCTGAAAGTGACCACAGACCTCTGTCCTTGCACTGGTTTAGAGTTCTTGTGATGGCTGCATGCTCCACAAGGTGTCCCAGGGCCAGATGTCCGTCCAGAGTTTGACGAGTGGGCACGTTTGAATAGTTTACTGTCAATGCTGTTATTGAGGCTAGAGGACACTGCTTGGAATGGTTCCTGCTGGGGAATGCTGCATCTTTGAGGGAAATCCAAAGAATTGTGTGAAGGCTGCAGTATGAAGCTAACATTTGGTTTGATTGTGCTGCTGGGAGGTGCGGAAATCCCAGATGCCACTTGTGCTAATTTGGTCAAAGCTTCAACGGGACCGTCTTGCTCCACTGTCGTCTCATAGGAACTACCTTTTCCATCATGCTCTGGTGGGGATCTCACCTCCACATACAAATGAAGGACTTTCCCGGTTTGAGACATGGCGTCATAACAGTACAACACGAAGAGACACTGTGAAGAAGACTGAAGAAGAGACAAACAGGGAGAGACAGGGATATGTTCCGTTTTGGTCGGTTTGTGAATTTCTGTGACTTGTCTGCAAGTGTACTTTTAGTTCATGGAGATGCTGAGATGCTTCAGATACCCTCTTCTGCCAGACCAGCTACTACAGACGGAGATAGCATGGACCATTGCCCCTAACACAAGGAAATAGACAGACAATTAATTATTGCAATTGTGCTACACATACATGGTGACATTTTTCCTTTTACAAGTTTTTAAAGCATTAAACCTGATGTCATTAATGCATGTTAAGCTGCTTTGACCAACAAAATGATTTACGAACAAAAAATATTTAAATATTTGGTGTCACGGATACATCATGGGTTGTGTCATTTCCAGTTAACATTAATTGCAATAACCTGTAAGGACCACTCAAATTGCTCCAAGATCCAAAACTCGTGAAACAAAGCAACATGGCAGAGAAGTAGAGCACATTTCTCGGTCATGATGACATATCAGTAGAAATTCAATTATAGAGATGCAGCAAACTGATTATATCAGCAGCGGTCATCTGACTCTTCTTTTTTCCACTGATGACATATTTATTCTATCGTTCCCCATCCATTTAACCAATGCACACTAATACTAAACAAACAGAGGGAATGTTCTCCAGCAGAGACTAAAATACACCACTGAAAAGAGACTTCGACACTGCATTTCACTGTCATACTCTTTATGAAATCGACTGAAGGTATTTTACCTTTTTTACAAGATTTATTTTTAACAACGCCATTCTGTTTTAGAAATGCCAAAATGACCATTTGCATGAATGGATGGGCTTATTTAATGCATAGCTGAGAAATTAATCCCTAAAATCCTACATAGTTACACACACATACAGATTTATGTCATGCGCTAAACCTCAGTGACTCATACAGTGTAGACTCATACACTCAACTCCCATTCAGGCCTACAAACATTAGCAGCGTTCATATAGAACAGAATACTGATACACCTTTTCCCCAAACAATTTAAGGGACATTTCAAATAAGGGAATAAATCCACATGGTCTGGGCATACAGTACATGCAGAATGCAATGATTGACGAAACAGAATCAAGTGCTCCATACATTTTCACACATGCACCAATACAAATAAGCACAGTGTATTATTTTACTTGGAAATATGATGCTGTTCTAGAAGTGCATCCTTTCAAGATGCCTGGTGGTTGACTCAAGGATTTCTCGTTTGTGTTGCACACACACATACACTAACATGCTTTTGAAAGTGCAGGTGCATGTCATTGACTTAATGAAAGCCCCTCTCATTTAAACAATCAATAAGTGAGACCCTCTTAAACAGTGCATGCATGCAGACAACCTCTTACTTTTCTAAATGAAAACCTCCACTGGCACCATTTACTTCCATAAAGGCTCTTTACAGGGAAGCCGGAATGTAAGCCCACACAACCGAAAGTAATGTACTTCTGCTTGCTCGCATTAAAAGTACATGCCTTGTACTGCATCTAGACCAGGTCAAGGTTTTGCTGGTTAGCATGCCCCAGTTAGCCCCTGCTAGTATAAGACGTACCAACACCATCTGGACCCCAAAATATACTTCTCTATTGATAGCTGTTATAAATGACAACATTTATGCATTTAAGCTACACATAATACTTTATTTTTTTGTCAATATGATCCAGTTGAACTTGAGCACTAATTTGCTACATATTTACAATTTCCTGACATGCACATTAAAAAAGTAGTCTGAAATCAAAAGTCTGAAACTACATACAAATAAAAAATAATAGCCGTGTTAAAATTATTCTCAAAAAGTTAATTAATCCTTTTCATCTCACAACTCTGACTAGTCAAAATTGCAAGATAAACAGAATTGAGAGATACTATATAAACTCAGAATTCTCTGAATATTTTTCTTTCAGTTCCAAGTGTATGTCTCACAATTCCAACTTTTTCCCTCTGAATTCTGAATTCCTCACAATTCCATTTTTTGTTACTTTGTTTCTGTAACAGAATAAAACACATGGCAACGTTTTCTCTCAAAATTTAGACTGTTTACTTCATATCTCGCAATTCTAATAGTATATCTCACGATTTCTACTAATTTCTCACGTTTGTAAAAAAGGGCAGACTTGTGCGATGAAAACTTTAACTTTTTTTATTCTGTGGTGGAAACATCTACTAAATTGTAAATGCACCAAAGAAAACTTTACATCGAAGGACACATTGCTGTAAAGAAGTTGTAAAGTTTACACTTGGGGAAAAAAATATATATTTTGCTCACTCAAATATAACAAAAACAAACCTATCTGTATAAAAGCATCCAACGTTAAAGAAACAATTAAAATTCTCGCTTTTTTGGAGCTAATATAGCAGTTTTGCGCATCTTACTTCTCTTAATTTGATATTAAATCATTGACCGGATTAATATTCATGAGTCCAATGAAACCTTAAATTTCAAAATGTGCATCTCTGTATCAAAACACAACTGTACAAGCAATCTAATACACACACACACACACACACACGCCTTTGTTGATTCTTGCGGTATAACTCTTTTCCACTCTCAATATCATCCCTCTCTCCTTCACTCATTTTCTCCCTGGACTTTCTCTCTCCAAAAATACTCACTCATCTGCACTGCAGGAGAATTACAGGCCATCTCAGCTATTTCACTGAAAACCATCTGCGCCGTCGATGCCATTTAAACAGACACCTTCACACCTTTATCACCAGCTCTCTTACTCGGTCCGTTATACCCTTCCCCAAAGGACTCGCTAAATATCACAGACAGCTGCACTTTTTTTATTGTCTAAAATTCCCTGTACAGTTTACTTGAAAGATATGAAATAAAAATGCATGCTCAGAGGTTTTCGTGAGATTCAGTTTATGGGTTTTAATTGCACCTGAGAGTGAGTTTTAGCTCACTATAACAACAAAAGCACCTGTAACACAAACACTTTATATAACAGTCACAGAGGAAAGAATGAGACACTGCATGAGCGTAATGACTCCTCTCGGGTATCGGCAGTGCCCGGGTGACTTCTGCATGTTTACAGGCAGAATCATGCTCTTATTAAACAGCGGCACAGAAACCGTCTCTAATGTCAACAGGCACAGAGCCGGATCTGTGCTAATATTAGCCGCTGCATGACTATCTGACTGCAGTCCTGAGATTCTGCTTTAGAGGACGACCTTTCTTGAAGACTCAAAATTTGACTTTTGTGGCTTGTATATTACACTGCTCATTCACTGGGACAATGTATCAATCGATCAGTAAAAATTCACCACTGCTATTTATCAACAACAGCCAGGAATGTTAAAGTTTGATATTATTTTTATGCCGTTTAAGACGTGTAATATGAAACTGTTACAAATGCTTACAACAAATGAACACAGTCAACAATAAAGGCTCCCGGTGTTGTGCATTGGTTCATGAGATTTTTGTGCCAAAAAAAAAAAAACTAAAAAAAAAAACATAATTTACTGATGTGTTTACATTGTAAATGATTTAAAGCTGCAGTCGGTAACTTTTGACGCTCTAGCGGTTAATAAACAGAACTGCTTGCGTCTTGCGGAAGAACATCGTAGCCGGAACTACTTCTCTGTTTATGTCTATGAAGAATCACAAAGGTACTGGGTTACTCCGCCACGGTACCCCCGAAGCAATCTAAAATAGTCCGAATATAAACACTTATTATAGGTGCACCCTAGTGATTCAGGACAAGCCAAAAACACGGTTTGGAAAATGGATTCATGGTGTACTCGCTAATTATATACATTTTTCTACATTTTTAACACAAACAAAGTTACGGACCGCAGCTCTGATTGGTTGTTTTTTCCCGGGAGCGATGGATTTTCTGCAAATAGCAATAGGAGCACTGGGAGGAGCCAGAGGAGCTTGATTTTTTCACAGATTATCTGTCTCATATTCTATTATCAGGAAATAATGACAGGTTTAACAAATATGTAAAAAATATAATTTTACAAAAGTTACCAACTGAAGCTTTAAAAGCCATCATTATTATTATTATATATATATTTTTTGATACATTTTACTTTTCTTTCTTTATCAAGGTGTGGCCAAAGGTTTTTTTTTTTTTTTGTGCTTTGTCATCATTGCAATTTGATGCGAGTTCTTCCAAGGCACTAAACCCTGGCACATGACTTTATTTTCTTCATTACAGGTAATGTATTTATGTTTAGAGTGTTTACTACAGTTATAATGTGCTTTATTGTTCTCAGTGGCATCCACGCTAATGTTAGTCTACATGCAATTTCTGAATGAAAATTATTTCTATACTATTTTTAAGTGTAGGATTTACCTTTCACTCAAAAATTGCCTGCAAAAAACAAAACAAAAAAACAAACAAACAAAAAAAAAAATACAAAGAAATGGCAAGTAATGCACTGAATTAAACGTGACATCTTTAATAAAATATAAAAAAGAGCTTTTTCTTGTAAAATGTATAATATTTGTTAAAATATTTTTACAGTGTTAACAGACAAGTCACAAAAATAAAACTTCAAGAATGTAAATTTGTAGCATTTGTAGTTATTAATTTATAGTTGCTTTATTTGCAACTGTAAGAAATATTTTTTACACGGCCATTCTTATGCTGAAATTGGACAATTATAAGCTGACATATTATATGCATGTGTTGAAAAATTATGAGATCATTTTAATGTTTTCTGTAAAGTAATCCATTAAAGAAAACTTAAAATGTGCAAATTACAGTGTATTACTTTATATCAAATAAAAGAGGAAAACCACCCATGAGAACAAAAGAGAATACAAACTGAAGATAGCTGTAACAGAGAAGCTCCTTCTGATCAAACTGATCTGCGTGGATTTAGCACCTTTCTATGGACTGATGAATATATTTGCCCTGAATTATAAGAACGGCGTTCTGTCGAGCACAAAGAGGTGAAGCTGTATCCATAGAGATGGGCCTCGAGTCAAACGACTTAATCTGAATGAACACGATCTCCCTTCCTCCTTCACTTCCTGTCTGTCACTCATTCACTTTCTCTTGACACTTCAAATAATGCACACTGCTTCCTGTCCAGAGGCACACCTGTCACACTGACAGAGTACATGCATATGAAGCAGGCTGCTGAATGTCAAATGCTTTCTGTGAATAGGACAGGCCTCTACAAGTAATGTGAGAGGAATTTCACTTCATCTAGTGCACACCTGACCCCAGTTTTTGGAGAATCACATATTCCTCAGAACCCATATTTTACATTCAACGTCAAGTTTAGATCCAAAACCGTGCCAAATCCATACATCAAAAAGTAAACAAAATTACTTTAAAAATAACGTGAACTCTAAGGTAAAAAAATATGCTAAGTTATTCAAAACTAGCTTAACGCATAGAACAAACATTTACTGTAAAATAAGTACAAAATAATAAAAACTTCAGCCGATAAAGACTAAAAATTCTGTTAATTGGTTAAAAGGAAGTTTCCTTACTATATATAAAAAAAGTAATAGATATAGTTGATCATTTTACAGTAAATAACGTTAAAATTTATATTTGAAATTGAAAACCCATAAACTGAATTTCATGTATGACACTTCATATTCCTTACGTTAATGTAGCTCAGCTTATTCTAAATTAAATAAAATTTTATTCATTTAAATCTAAAACTTAATTTGAATAAAAAGTAAAAAAAAAAAAATAAAATCAACCCCCACCCATCAAAAAATAAAAAAAAACCTATTAAAACTTGCACACAAAAAATGTATATATATATATATATATATGTATATATATATATATATGTGTGTGTGTGTGTGTGTGTGTGTGTATATGTGTGTGCGTGCGTGCGTGCATGTGTGTGTGTGTGTGAAAAAAAAAAAACCTACAGAGAAATCACCAATTGTCCTCCTTATGTTTACACTTCCAGACACCTCCCACATCCGAAACTCTATTAATAAAACTACTATTTTTACATTTTTGAAGAAAAGCACGATGTGGCGTGGGATGAGTTTCACACAAAACTTTGGTTTAGAGATATTTCAATTCCCAACCGTAGGCATGAGCTATACACACACACACAGTATATATATTTTCTGTTTTACAAGATACAATGAATCATTTCATTGCTTCTTTCATCATTATCTCTGTGCTGTCAAACAGATATACGAGTCAGGTGACAGAGGTGACTTTCAGTCTTCCATATATTACACCTTTCTTTATCACCATAATAATACCAAAGATCAGAAACCCCATCTGTCTGCCTGAAATCATCTGTGACCAACATCACATGTACAAGCATGCAAGTTGTTCTTCAAACACGCAACATGACTTGAGGAATCATTTATGTCTGTAATGCAATAATATACAACGTTTCATGGCAAAGTTTAGTACTTAGCGTCAGGAGTTTGCTCAAATCCCTTGTGCTAAGCATGAGTGATAGTAATAGGGAAGCTCGCCTTAGCAAACGCCACTGAAAGAGCCAAAAATTGCATGTGCTGATGTAGTCCGATGTATCGTATTAGCTCCCGCTCTGACTTTCACACACACACACACACACACACACACACACACACACACACACACACACACACACACACACACACACACAGAGTTCCTACAGTCTTACTTTCTCCTCCTCTACTTCTCTACTTAATAGGATTGATCAGCTTGTGTCTGTGAAACACAAACACACACCTGCAGTCCTGAGCCCAAGGCCGTCTTTTAACACTGATACCTTCAGGGAGCGCATGAACTTTTCTACACCTACAGATCTGTATAACTGGGTAATCCTCAAAAAAACTGGTTCAGGCCTCATTGTTTCTTAAAATCACACAAAAAAACTCGAGAAACTCTCTTCTTCATAAACAAAGTGAAGTTCATTTCTAGAAACAAACAAACCAAAAATGCTCTGTGAATGTATTGGCATGATAATCAAACAAATCTGAACTAAATAAATGTAGTGTAGTATTAGTATTTTTTTTTTCCATTTAAATTTTCCTTAATGGTGATTCTCATTAGAACCTCAAAGATTTCTTTGTTAAAATATTTAAATCAAATTAAATTAAACAAACCATGATTAATAAGTGTGCAATTTGTATAAACATTTACTGTTAAAATGATTTTTTTTTTTTTATCAGCAAAGCTGCATTAAATTGATTAAAATAATAATAATAATAATAATAATAATAATAATAATTTTTATAAAATAATATTAAAATATTTATATTCGCAAATAAATGTTGCTCTTATGAACTTTCTATTCATTAAAACAAATTCTAGAAAATCACAGTTTTTACCTAAATATTATGCAGCATATCAGTTTTTAACATTGATAATAATCAGAAATGAACCGCAAATCAACATATTGAATGATTTACAAACGATTATTTGACACTGAAGACTAGTAATGATGCTGAAAATTCAGGTTTGATCACAGAAATAAATGTCATTTTAACATATATTACCATAAATTAATAGTTATTATAATATAATCCAAACGTAGTCCCTAATTTCTTAGTTTTTTTATTTTGAGGTGAACTCTGACCTGGACATGTTCTTGACAGGTTTCGTCTTGCTCAGGTCTCTTGGGTTCACACATAGAGAACTACGTAACACAAATTAAATAAACTTCATCTCTCTGAGGATATTAAAGTCTATAATGGTGATAAAGTGAGGGAAAATGATAAATCGTTCCAGAATAGAAAATAGACAAAAACATTACCTTCCTTTAGACAGCATTACACAGACCTTAAATCCATGACCTTTCTAACCTCGTGAGGTCACACACACTCAAACAACATAACTGTAATTCAATCCTCATGATGCACACTAATCACTTCAACCATCATCTACACAAATGAACACAATTATCCACTTAGTTGGATGCCATGATGCATAAAAGCCCGACAAAGCCATTTCCACGCAAACCCTTTCAGAGCCAATTATTTGATTTCGGAATGAGAATCCATGAGGTTTTGATCATACGGTGGACATTAATGGCTGGTTGCCCTGCAAGACTGCCAATCTCAGATGTGGTATTAAATAACATCCAGGATGAATCACATTTCAAACTCAAGATATGGAGTCTGAATCGAATCATCGCTGGTCAGACAGCAGGTTTTTCATGGTACAAGCTCACTAATGGTCTCAAACCAACTTAAGGCGCATGCACATGTATTCTGTTAAGTATATCTTGAGATGCGGTCACTAGGTGGATTGAAAACAACACCAAGTCAACTGATTTAAATGCAGATTACAGTGATCAGTGCACCATAATTTGATCTCATCATGACATGCACATCAAATGCATTTCAGAGCTGAATTACTGTTAACGTGCGAAGCTCTGATTCATGTGATTTAGAGACAGATGGAGAGAGTGGGAGAGCGACAGGAGCGTGTGAAAGGAAACGTATGAAAGGTTATTGAGGGTATAAAGAAAAGGAGATTGTAGAAAGCAGAAAGCATGTGTGGGGAGTAGGCGGAGGGATGAAAGTGTTTCTCACTGATTCTCGAGCCTCATAAGAAGCGTGTTATATGAGATGACGACAGCCAGAAAATATTAATCAGACAGACAGAAAGAGACTGAGAGAGAACTGATGTAGACAGTGTCATTGTACGCCATGCTTAGAACATGCAAAATTAGACATAATGCAGTAATTTAGCAGATGCTTTTATCCAAAGTGACTTACAAAGTAGAAGCAATCAGACCAACAAGAAAGCAACAATATACAAGTGCTGTGGCAAGTCTCAGTTAGTCTAGAAAAGTCTAGAACTAGCGAGTTTAGGTATATTGGTGCAGCGCCATTGATTGTCTTGTAGGCAAACCTCAGTCCCCTGAATTTGATGTGAGCGACTATTTGCAGCCAGTGCTGATGAAGAAAGGTGTGAAGTGAGCTTTCTTCAGCTCATTGAAGACATCTATGGCTGCTGAATTCTGAATCAGTCACTGTTCCTGTTGTTATACAAGGAAAACCTGCAGGATTAGCATTGTAGCAATATGGTCTGTGAAGCTTAATTGATAATCCATCACAACTCCAAGGATCCTGGGTGTCCTGGAAGGAGTTATGGTTTACAAACCTAGTTGTATAGAGAGGTTGTGATGAAGTGGTAGGTTGGCTGAGAACACGAGCAGTTTGTTCTTAGCAAGGTTGAGTTGAAGGTGATGAACCTTCATCCATACAGACCAGAAATGTCTGTCAGACAGGCTGCAATGCGAATAACTATTGTTGGTTGATTTGGTTGGAATGAGAAGTAGAGTTAAGTGTCATCAGCATGGCAGTGATATAAAAACTCATGCTTCTGAATGAGAGATCCTAAAGATAACATGTAGACAGAGACGAAAAATGGTCCAAGCATCGAGCCTTGAGGAACCCCAGTAGCAAGACGTTGTGACTTATATATCTCACCCCTCAAAGACAGCCTGAAGGACCTATCAGAGAGGTAAGACTTGAACCACTGGAGTGCAGTTCCTGAGACACCCACGTTTATGAGGGTGGATCTGGTGTCTCACTGTGTCTCAGGGCTTCAGTAACCGAGAGCAGTGCAGTCTCAGTTGAGTGGCCACTTTTAAAGCCAGATTGGTTGCTGTCCAGGCGGTTGTTCTGTGAAAGAAATATAAAGAGTTGGTTGAACACAACTTGCTCAAGCGTCTTTGCAATGAATGGAAGAAGGGATCCAGACCGATTGTGGCGTTTTCTAAAAGTACTGGATTTAGAGAGGTCTTCTTAAGCAGTGGGGTTACCGGAGCCTGCTTGAATTCTGTGGGAAATATACCAGAGTGAAGAGAGGAGTTGATAATGTGAGTGAGAGCAGGTATAACGGATTATACAATTATATATCATGCCAACATATTAACCCTGATTGCCAAATACCTAATAAACCTACAGTATGAGCCATTTTCTAAAATAAATAGCAGATACAAGGACTGTGTTAATCTGAATTTTGGGTGATGTAAAGTAGAGATTAGGCTCATGTCTAGAAAACACTGTGGCCAATGACCTACATAATGCTTAATGATGTCAAAGAAGATGTACCGGTACTCAAATTTTATATATATACACACAATAAACATGTGAACTACATTATCAATAGACAAAGTACTCCTGTACAGTAAATCAGCCAAGCAGAAATAGTTTTTGGCTGACACAGGCGAAGAAAAGTCATGAAACACATATCTTGAGTAAAGATGAGATATTTTTACAAAAAAGTAAATATACATTACCGTTCCAACGTTTAGAGTAGCTGAGATCTTTTTATTATAATTTCTTCTGCTCACTGAGGATGCATTTATTTGATCAAAAATACAGTAAAATCTTAAATATTGTGAAATATTATTAGAATTTAAAACAACTTGTTTCTATTTGAATATTTTTTTTATATAATTTATTTCTATGATCAAAGCTGAATTTTCAGCACCATTACTGCAGTCTTCAGTGTCACATGATCTTCAGAAATCATTATATTATGCTGATTTGCTGCTCAAGAACCAATTCTGATTATTATTATTAATGTTGAACACAGTTATGCTGCTTTTGTGGAAACTATAGAAAGTTCAAAATAATCTTTTCTAATAATATAATTGTCTTTACAGTCACTTTCGTACATTTTAATCTGACCTTCGTAGATAAAAGCATTAATTTATTTAAAAAAACTATCTTACCAACCACAAATGTTTGAATGATGGAAGCAACATAATAGCATACATTTTGCAATTCACTACACACTTGTCTGAAAAACTGAAAGGTGTAATTTTGAGTATCAAATGGGTTACTCTTAAATGTGCCTCAACAAATCACTTTAGCACTGAAAAAAAAAAAAAAGGCACACTGCAGCTTTAAGGACACTCATGAAAAATAATATCTTGATTCAATTACGGTGCCAATTTACCAACAATGCATCAGCGTGCATTTACAGTATTTCCAGAAGACGACCGCAGGAAAAAAACGTGCATGTCACAATATGCTGAAAACTACATCTCATCAGCTGTAGAGCATATAAACTTCTTTTACATCTGAAATGAAGTCAAAACTAAGGTCAAAAATCTCAAAGACAAGTATGTTATGATAAAAAAGGAGCAACTATGAAAACATGAGGAGTTTTAAAGGTTAAACAGAATAAACAGTGAGAGGTTTCATCAATCCATGAAAACATCGGTCTTTCTTCATGCTGTCTGAAACCCTCTGTGCGACATCAAAAGATGAAGACGAAACATCATACCTGACCCTCAGACAGACAACACAAGCTATGACTCATAATTTCATCCATCTGATCGTCTGTTTACCTCTTTATCTATTTGCTTTCTCGCTCTTTCTCTCGCCGTGCTAAAGGACATGTCATTTGTATCCCGAACAGTCGCGGCACCTGCAGCTTTGTGTCAGACACTATAATTAATCATCCTTAAGAAGTCACACATCTCTCTCAGGACAGCATCTGCTGTAACCGCCAAAACCAGACAGAGAGAAACACGGCTCTTTCAACAGGGACCGAACGACTGAATGAGACCTAGCAGCTTTCACCAGCGCTAACGATACACTGATGTATTGGCCAGGGGTTCTCGCATCACTTGTTAACCACACCAGCTTCACCGATTAACACAAGTGTTAGTTTCTACTTGTGTCAATTGTGAAATATAACAGCAGTCCTGTCAATGAATAATAACCAGTTTTGTTTGAGGTTTTGAATGCATTTTAAGTGAATATTGTGTAGCATAATATTGCTGCGTAAGTCTCATTTGTCATCATTATGTTTTGTATATTGGCATTATATCTTAATGTAAAGTGAAGACATTGATTTCTAGAGAGCATAATGTCTGAAGGCCGATATAATACAACTTAAAGAACTAGTTTACCCCAAAAATGAAAATGTCCTCATCCTCAGGCCATCCTGTAGGCGAGTTTGTGTCTCATCAGATTTGGAGAAATGTAGCAATCCATCACTTGCTCATCAGTGGATCCTCTGCAGTGAATGGGTGCCGTCAGTATGAGAGTCCAAACAGCTGATAAAAACATCTCAATAATCCACAGCACTCCAGTCCATCGGTTAACATTGTTTGTAGTGAAAATTATGTTTCTTAAGAATCAAATCTAACATTAACAGTTGCTTTCAGTTAAAATAAGAGTCCATAATCCATAATTATGCTTACTCCAGCGGAACAATCCATCTCCTGTTGTCTCCCACATCAAAACCGACTGAGATATTTGTTTAGAGCTGTTTTGGACTGTTTTCACTTATTTGATATGTGCAGACTTCTCTCCTGATTCAGGTCAGATATCTTAATATTGGATTTGTTTCTTGCAAACACACAGTTTTGGCTTCACAAGACTTTAAATGATGGACTGGAGTGGTGTTGATTACGTGTGGATTGCTGTGATCTTTTTATCAGCTGTTTTGACTGACGGCACCCATTCATTGCAGAGGAGCCATTGTTGAGCAAGTGATTTACAGTAATGCAGCATTTCTCCAAATCTGATGAAAAAAAAAAAAGGGGAAGAACTAAAATTTGTATTAGTTGGCACACTTATTGGCAGATAATCTCAAGATAACAAAATATTGGCTAATTAGCTTGCCTAGTTAATACATAAATATGACAGCACATTTGACGAAATATTGTGTGAAATACTTGGTTCCAGCCATTTTTGTACATCTCATTTTCTCATTATTAAGTTGTACCGTGTGTGTTTATATATATGCATTATTATCCATTACAACAGCACTAACACACTTCACCTCTCAACAAGCATACAAAAACAAACAGCTGAGATCATAAAAACTTATGCTTTGATTTATAACCAAACATAAGCAGCACATCAGAAATGATGAAAAGAACACCACATCAAATCAATCACATTAGTGACCTCAATGTCCTAGAATGAGCAACTGGTTGATTCCAATGAAGAATTTACAAAATGATTGCACCATTGAAAGCCAAAACCACCAAAACCTACATAATCCAGCTGTATTTGAGCATTTAAAGGTCGCCTGTCCGGTGTCCTTTAGGACAGGGAACCTCAGGCCACATCTCGTGGAAATCAACACTGATCCAGCATGTGTTTGAATATGACATTTTCCCAGGACAAACTGCAATGTTTCTGCATGCTGCATGCAACAGCATGGCAATGCATCAGGACACCAGCTCCGTGTAAAATCCAGCAGACACGCATGAAACAAGAGAAACTCTTACCAGAGGATCAGGTGGCTGTATGGATGGAGGAATGCGGGTCTGCTGCTGGTGTGTTACTGCAGTCCGCGTGCACTCAGCATCATCATCATCATCTTCTTCATCATCATCATCATCTTTAAGAGGCTCAGTCTGGGTTTGTGTGGACAGTCCCGCTGGCGGTGCTGAAGTGGACAGCTCCTAGACTCTGTCTTGCATTCGTGTTTTACGGAGGAATGAGAAGGACAGCAGGGAACTGAGTGTGTCTAACTAATAGAGTCAGACATCAGCCCCGCCGGTTAGAGCACGAGGTGTGTTCCCAATCACACTCTACCATACTACTCCTACTAGTAGTGCAGAACGGACGGAGGATGGAAAGTGCTGCTGTTATCTGTTGCATTGGGTAGTTCTTCCTCCAGGGGGCGCATAGAGGCTCATTAAGTCGAATACTCCACTGAAGTGCATTGGAATTTAAGTCAAAAATATTGGGGACATTAGATAGTATATTAAACATAGGTAGTATATAATCGATTAAATATATTGATTTGAAAACATACTGGCCGATATGCATATTGAAACTCATTCTAGTTATCTTCACAAAATCAATTTAAAAAAATGAACTGGTAACCGCGGGTGATTGTGATTGGCTCGTACGGAGTAGCGCTGAGAAATGTAACACTTAGTTGCTCTTTCATCAGTTCAAGAAGTACAGAACATTTTTAATTAACAGCATACACATTTAAATGTATTAAACGGTGAGTAACGATGGGGAAAGTAACATGCACCTGGTGATCTTAATAATAATAATAATAATAATAATAATAATAATAATAAACAATTTTAAAGTAAGGCTTACAGTTGGCTCAAACGGTCATTCAGTAGTAACGAAAATAATATGCCCAAATAATATATAATATAATATAATAAATAATATAATTACCAAGACATTAATAGCTTTCCCGTCAATTTGAGTAAAAATAAATATTATGACGTCAGTTTATTGAGTGGTCCGCTAAGCCCCGCCCGTTTTCACACAGGTTTCATGTTGGTCGCATCCTCTCTACTCGCTCTAATTCTGTGCAGTATGCAGTGCAATAGTGTTCCAGTACAGACGCAGCGCGCATGCTCAGTGCTCGCGTGCTGAAATTACTGACAGGTGTGACGAGTTTTTCAGGTCGAGTCTCAGGAGGAAAACAAACCATAAAAACAACCGCCGTGATCCCAAATTAATAATGCGAGTCTATGAAAATAAAGGTTAAAGAGAGGTTCACCACTTCTGTTCTCCATCGGTTTGATTAGTGTAGGTACAAACAAATTTAACAAAATAAGTATGTTGAATAATGTTATACCTATTTACTTTTAACTATTTAAAAAAAAAAAAAAAAAAAAAAAATTGGAGATCATAAAAAAAACAAAAAAAGATTTTATGAGTTTTACATTCAAAAAATTACCTATTTGTAAAAGACATGCTACATTCACTGTATACTGTAAATGTGAATTCAGTTAGACCATTTCAATGTCAATTTTTATTCATACATTTTCTTTCCTTAATCTTATTTTAAATCAACCTTTGTTTATTTTCTATTGGTCTCAACATGCATGGGTTATGAAACGTGCTAAAATAACAAATGGTAGATGCCTTTCAAATGCATATTAATTAAATCTGACTTTTAACACAATCCAGAACCAGTTTTAGGGCTCAGCAGGGATAATAAAGCTATATGACTAATAATTCTGTAATTCAGGTCATCAGGCCACCACCTTCCTTCTATTCAAGTGGAGTAATTATTTTTTTGTAAAGACATTGCACATGGAGTTTCAGGATTCAAGCAGGGTTTCTGTGTACAAATCAAAAGTAAACCTCCTTTCCTTGGCACCAGAAGCAGTGAAGGATTTTTAAGTCAAACTCCTCGGCACCCCTGCCTTCATAACTATGATCCAAACCCATAAAAATAAAGAGGATTCAACATTAAATCCCATGCTTTAGAGCACTGGTCTCAAACTCAATTCTCTTCTCAATTCAAACTACATCTCTGCATATGGTCCAACTCTAATCAAACACACTTGATCCAACTGATCAAGCTCTTCAGTGAAACTTCCAAGCAGGTGTGAGTTGAAGCTAAACTTTGTAAATCTGTGGCTCTCCAGGAATTGAGTTTGAGAACACAGCTGCTTTACAGAAACAGTATTTGTAAATCTCTGCAAATTTCCACTTCCTTCCTGCAATTAATAAAAAACCATTCATCCATCCGAAAGCATAGGTAACACTGCCCCCTGCTGGTTAAACAGCGTGATGAAGTTAAAAGGAGAAAACATCCTACTTTTTTTTTTAAGTAGTTCACACGAAAGTGTAAATTTTTCTGAAAAATTACTCACATTCGGTCCGTCCAATAGTTTGTTTACTCCATATTTAGAGAAATGTAGCAATCCATCACTTGCTCATCAATGGATGCTCTGCAGTGAATGGGTGCCGTCAGAATGAGAGTCCAAACAGCTGATAAAAACATAATAATCCATGTGACTTCAGTCCATCAGTTAACATCTTCCAAAGTGAAAAGATGTGTTTGTAAGAAACTAATTAATTCTGACGGCACCCATTCACTGCAGAGGATCCATAAGTGATGTAATGCTAGATTTAACCAAATCTGTTCCCATGAAAAAACAAATAATCTGCATATTGAATAACCTGAGGGTAAATACATTTCCAGCAAATGCAAATTTGTGGGTCAAATATAATAACATACCATTTGATCCAAGCAAGACCAGATAATATTTCAAAGCATTGTATTGCATAAGACTTTATACTTTCTCAGCAATTTGCATAAAATATTTATGCACTTAATTTACAATCACACATATACAGAATTATACAAAATCAAAGCACATTAAAGCACAGTGCATGTGCAAAAACCATATACCATCGTGATATTGTTAAAATGTTAAATGATTATCCAAGAAAAAAAGTAATGTTACAGTATCTTGATACTCCTTGAAGCTCCTAAAAGTCGTCTTTGTGATAGTGAACCACTTTATAAATGTTTCAGTTCTGTAAATTTAGGATTTTGGTGAAATATTATGAATGCAACATAGAAAGAAACACCAGCAAAAAGTCCCATTTGATAGCAATATTAAATATACTAAAAGATTAGTCTTATGAAGTAAACCAGAACCAATATTGATTTTCCAGCTTCAATCCTTTTCACACTGAGGTTTCAAAGTGCATATCTGATGAGTGAGAATCTGATGCTCCAGTAAAGCTGAAAGACTGTAAAGTGTATTTCATAAGTGCAAAATGACAGGTGAACACAGGTCCACACACAGCAGGTGCTGGTTCTGACCAATCACAGGCAGCAGCTCTTCGTCCGGGATCCAATCAGAGCTGTTGTTGATGCAGAGGTGATGGAGAACTTGATTGTGGCGAAGCATTGAGCAAAAGGCTTCTTTAGGAATGTGAGGCCCTGTCTGAGGAGAAACCTAGTATGCAAGATTGATGAAAAAGAGAATATTTTCCTAATATTCCTGCAGCCTTGGATCTGAAATACTGGTGCAATGTAAAACTACTTAAACACACGTTTCAGACATCTCTCAGAAGTTTGTCAATATGTTAATATTTTTTATTATTTATACTTTTTTCTCAATAAAGTCACAATTATTATATTATATTATAATTGTTAATTCCATAAATTTACAAGTACACATAAAAAAAAATTGGCCAATACACTCAAAATCAGTTCCCATGAAGAAATAAACTCGTCTACATCTTAGTCGGCTTGAGGGTGAGTCAATTAATCAAATATTCATTTATGGGAGAACTATTCCTTTAGCATGCATGCATACAAGAAAACACAGCAACTGTATCTGACCTATACACTGGTATAAACATGACAGCATGCAGATGCACCCACTGTCTCACAGAAAATCAGTATTTACTGATAAAAGAATAAAACACCTCATATTGTACTACTGCTTGCATTCATTTACAGGATGCATCTCTGTCTGTTTGTGATTGCAACTCAGGGAACGCGCGTGTTTTCTGAATCCGTGCACAAACTCCTGCATCTCGCTTTATGAAATATACCTGTGGCTTTGGCTTTGCGTGCGTTCTTCAGGTTTTTGATCCATGCTGATACTGTTCTCTGATCCGCGCACATTATTTATCATGACAGATAAACAGCTGAACGGCTCATCCGGGTTCTGCTGCTATACGTCGGTGACTCACTGCTGCCATCTACCAACCTGGAAGGAGAAGTGACGCTGTTAGACAGACAGAAAAGATCAAGACAATAACAGACATAGTTATAAAAGCCAAACAGACCGATCGTTGTGTAAGCATGTGTGAGTTTTGAGGTCATGGCATGTATTCTCCACTAGATGTCAGTGTTGTAATGT
>NC_039254.1:392683-472683 GCF_003368295.1 Carassius auratus
CAAAACCATCTAAATTATGAGAATATATATAATTTAGTGCATTTATTACTCATGCATGTTCCCATATAAATATGAATATATAGACGGTACATAAATGCTCAAAAATATTTACACACACAAAGTACCATATTTTATTACATGTTTTTTTTAATGGATATTATTCCAAATAAAACCGCATCCATCACTACATAAGTAAATATATCTTGTTAAATTGTTAAATTATAATCTATATCATTTAATATATAGATTAAGAAATTATATTTTCTCTGCACAAGGCACTTACTTTGATATAATGACATTGAGACATTTTCAAATGTGACTTCCGCATCTAAACGCTGTATTTTGCACTAGTTTGCTCTGCAGGCTCATTCGTAGATGTGCATGTAAGATGTTTCACATATTAAAAGAGTGTTTTAGCAGAAACTGAAGGGTCCTGTAAAGGCAAATCTCTGGCAGAGCTAAAAACCCAGTGAAGCTCATCCATCATCCGCACTCCTCCTTACATTACCATTGATCTACACTCAGGATAAAAATAACATGCTGTTATTGTTATATCCCTGCAAGCAATTTCTTGGGGTGATGGAGTACAGGCTCCGTCTGCGCTGCTGCAGTCCGTCTTCCTGTCAATAACATGACACTTGTGCAAATCACGGATCAATCACGACTGATCTTTAGCTGGAAACATAATGCAGTCGACCCAAAAAGATGATATTTGCTCCACTTAAAAATGATCTGATTTGTTCATTTCTGAGAGATAGATAGATAGATAGATAGATAGATAGATAGATAGATAGATAGATAGATAGATAGATAGATAGATAAGATGATGAATAGATAGATGAAATAAGCATGACATTTTCAAGTAGAAAAATAAAAAAATTCTTGTGAAACATGCTCCAAAAATCTATTTTATTAGCAAAAAAAATAAATAAATATTCACCACAGAATGCCATCAAACCTAATGCATAATTTAATTTAAGGTGTGCTAGCAATGACACTTTTAATTTTTTTACGATGCACAGGCTCCAGAGAAATGCCCATATATGTGATTATTGCATGTTTCGCGATCATTAGATGGAGTGCCCATGAACTTCAGTAGGGGGCACTCCACTCAGGACCATTCCACCCATCATGCACCAGATGTCACTTGGACACTAGCACCTCTCATACTGTTGCACCACACCCGAACTACATTCCCCATGAGTCACTGCATCACAATCACCTTGCCACACCTGCACCTCATTCATCAGACAATTTCCTTGCCACACCTGCACCTTATTTACACACACATAAAAACAGCACAATCACTCTCACTCACTGCAAAGTCTTGTTTAGCCTGGTTTCCCTTGTGTTTGTTTAACCCGTGTCTGATCTTGGATTGTGTAATCGACTCTGATTCTCTGCTGCCTGCCCCGATCTCCGCTTGTTACCATTAATGATTCTGGATA
This sequence comes from Carassius auratus, assembly GCF_003368295.1. Taxonomy (NCBI): domain Eukaryota; kingdom Metazoa; phylum Chordata; class Actinopteri; order Cypriniformes; family Cyprinidae; genus Carassius; species Carassius auratus. Next base: position 394,132 of record NC_039254.1, read on the forward strand.
TCCCTAACACACCTGACGCTGTTCCTGATTTCTGCCTGTATGACCATTCTCTTAATAAAATTCTGCACATGGATCTGAACGCCTCTGACTCCTTGTTACAACATGTCATATTTAATGGTTTAATTTTGTGGATTTTTTTTACTTTCCCTCAAGTGTGTGACTGTTGGGAAGGAAAGCATAGTGCAATTCCTGTCAGATAAGAAGAAACATCTGGCGTGCAATGTTCATTTAGTCTGTTAAGCACAGCTTACATACTGTAGTAATGTTAATATTTTTTTTTCATTTCTGTGAGCCTTGTTTATTTACATTCTTTGTTAAATAAATTTTGACAAAATCAGTTGAATTTCATACTTATTAAGAGTGCAAAATGATTTCTGAAATGCATAAATACCCACATGGAAGAAAATCTATCTAACTGTTGTATCACAACAATTTATTTTAGTTTGCTAAATTTTTCTCAGAAGAAAAACATGCCTATTTTCTGTGAAATATTTACTGATTTTAGACTCTGGACTTTAGCAGCTTAGTTTTACTTGATTATTTTTACTTGATTTTCAATTAAAGTCTTAATCAAATATGATCCTTAGATAATTTAAGGAATGTTTGTTTGTTCATCTCTCAGTCATCATTAAATTGGATTGCATTATATGTTTGAATTATTTAAACAACATCTTAATGAGACATATTATTGGAGATATAAAGTGACGACTGATATTTATATAATTTGCTGCTATACTGTTATATAGAGATATAAAATATAGGCCTCTGAATAAAAGTAAGGTGTTTTTCCATATTCTCATAAAGTCATACTAACAATAACTGAGCCATAAAATCCATATGTATCTTTTGAAAGATTTTTTTCTTTGAATATAGTTTGTCTAAAAGTTGAATAAACTGTCGCATATACGAAATTAGATTTATTTTTTTCATATGTCAAGCTTCACAAGGTTAATAAAGTCTCAAAACTTACTCAGATTGGCCAAGATAACCAAAGTCAGCATCTGAGTCAGAGATCTCAGCATAGGAACTCAAGATGGAAATCTAATTCATCCACATTGTAAATGATTTAATATAATTAAATAAATGATTTTAGGGAGTCCAGAGTATCTTCCCTCACCATCGTCTCTCTCTCTCTCTTTCTCTCTCTCTCTCTCTCTCTCTCTGTCATGTCCAGGTCATTTGCTCATTTGTCTTCTGTCAGTTCACATTTCTGTGATTTTCCATCTGCATACAGCATTACAGTCTGAAATAGAAAGACCTCAACTGGATGGAGATAGACAGACGGACAGATGGATGGATGGATGGATGAATAGATGGATATATAGATGGAAGTTTGGATGGAAGGATGGATATATGAATGGATGGATATGTAGATGGATATGTGGATGGAAGGATGGATGGATGATTGAATGAATGAATAAAAAAGGACAAATGGATGGATGGATGATGGAAAGATGAATGGATGAATATACGTATTTTTCGGACTATAAGTCGCACCTGAGTATAAGTCGCATCAGTCCAAAAATGGGTCATGATGAGGAAAAAAACATATATAAATCGCACTGGACTATAATTCACATTTATTTAGAAACAAAAACCAAGAGAAAACATTACCTTCTCCAGCCACGAGAGGGCGCTCTATGTGTTCAGTGTAGACTACAGCGCCCTCTCGCGGCTGGAGACGGTAATGTTTTCTCTCGGTTCATGTCAAATTAATTTAGAAAAATAAGTCGCACCTGACTACAAGTCGCAGGACCAGCCAAACTATGAAAAAAGTGTGACCGGAAAATACGGTAGGTGGAAGGATTTAACTGGTAACTGAGTTTGTGAGTCTTTTGATTTATGATTCTTTAAAGAATCAGTTCAAGGAGACTCATTTATTTGTGAACTTGATTATTCAGATTGTGCTGCAGGTTTCTGATTCACTAAAAAGTATCAGATCAGATTAGACAGACAGCGTAAACATGAAACGACAATTTATAAGACAAGAAAGTATGCACTGCACTTGCTTTTCTAGTTTTAGAAGTGTTACCAGTTTCATCATTTGTTTTATAGCTTTTTTCCCTATGAACAACTCACAGATTCACCTGTTATAATCCAAATCATCAAAGAGCTGGTCAAACAGAATCCCAGCTTTGCTTCTGTCTGTGTCAAATGTTTCCCATCCAATCTGAGCAGGAGCAAATCTCCCGTCACACTGACCAGTGACAGGTGCTTGTTCCATCTTCATATTTCTAATAACTTTCCTGTAAGCGTCTTCAGCTCATATGATGTGTTTTTATCTTAGGAGCCGCTGTGGTCCGGGGGGAGGAGATGACGCCGCTCAGATTCAGCTTTTGGCCGCACCAGAGAAGCAGAACTGATGACAACATTAGTCCGTCTTTGTGTACGAGGCCACCGGATATGGATTAACCAGGCGAGAAATAATCTAGGATTCTACAGTATGCATGAATGAGCACAGGGGCTTTTTAAATGTTTCGTTTTCACCACAAAATGTGTTTTCTTTTCTCTCTTTGGACACAATCCTGCTCTTTGTGGCTCTGAAGATGAAGAGGAACTCAAGCAAGTGTCCTTCTCATTAAATCAGTGGCTTGTTAAATCTACAGAATTCACAGCAGTCCGCTTTGCCTTATGTGACCCTCTCTCTCTCTCTCTCTCTCTCTCTCTTTCTCTGTGTCTCTTTGTCTTTGTGGTATAAAGAGGTTTTGATCGTGTGTTTGACGCTGGAACACAAACACTGTCTAATTAAAGTGACATTCGTTTGTCTGTCTGAAGTGTCTAATGATGTGTTCAGTGCAGGTTTGTTTAAGCAGAGATTCATGCAGGTCTGGGGTCAGTTTACAGACTTTAATAGGCTTTAAAACACACAAAAGAAACTTTCCTAAACCACCTTTTACTAAAACTCCTTTGGGTGAGTCTCACAAAAAATGTATAAAAATTATATGTTGCACAAAGAAACTAAAGCCTGTTTAGGAGAGAGAGAGAGAGAGAAAATCCGTTTTTGCAATTAATGACAATACATTTTTTGGTTACACTTTATTTTAAGGTGTCCTTGTTACCGTGTAATAATACATACTGTGTAATATTAATTACCTACATGTACTTACTATATTAGGGTTGGGATTTGGGTTTGTGTTAGGGTTAAGTGCATGTAATTATGCATAATTTATTGTTATTATAATAGTAAGTATATGTAACGTGAAACAAGGACACCTTAAAATAATGTGTTACCATTTTTTTGTTGTTACTGTAATTCATTTTATAAAATGTGGTTTAATTTCTTTCTTTTTTTTATCTTATGTATTACAGCGTTCTTTTTCATCAAAATAATATTAAATATATCAAATTATATACAGTAATGCATGCATATTTTAATAATATGTAATGCTATATGTAATGATGTAAAGAAAATGATATTTTTATCATATATATATATATATATATATATATTAATCATACAAATATAATTATTAGCACATAACATGATTTGTATTTTATTTATTTTTATTTTTATTTTATTTTTTTTGCATGATGCAAATGAGAAATGAGGGTAAAAATAATTAACTTTCACGAAAATGTCACAAAACAAATACACAGTTTAATTTGCAAAATGATTTCTCGTTCTTTTTTTGATGCGAACATTTAGAATGCAAGATGCATTTCTGACCTTTGTGTTCATGGTATGTTAGTTTAATCAAAATCAATATCTTATTTTGCAAAAACACATCTGACCTAAATCCTTCAAGACTTTATAATTTATTTAAATATGAATGCAATCAGGGTAACTTGACCAAAAAAACTTAATGACAATGCATACTTATTTAAGAGTGAAATTATTTCTGTTTTAGATTAAGATTCCTGATTAAGCTATTTTCTCTAAGGTAGGCTAGTTAATTATTTTTCACCAGGCTCATAAAAATTAAATCAGACTAAGAAATGTTCAAACAGTAAAAGAGAAATTGTTTTAGATTAGTGTTGTTCACATTAAATCTCTCCCTCTCCCTCTCTCTCCCCGTCTCTCTCTCTCTCTCCCCGTCTCTCTCTCTCTCACTCTCTCTCTCTTTGAGGGCTGCTGGGTAAATGGCACTTGAGAGCAGTTCAGTAACACAAAACATTTTGACATTTAGAAGTGTGTGAACAAGAGCCCTCGGGCATCAGACACGCTAAAAACAGAGTGTTTTCCGTGTGCGGATCAATGAGAGCGGCCAGAGCACATGTGATTTGGACACAGACTCTGAAAAATCACATTCAGGGAACATGAAGTATGATTGATAAATAAATCAGTCAATGAAAAATAAAGAGAAGTAAATACGAGGATGCAAACACTCACAGGAAACATAACAGCTGAGATCCCTGTAATATCCTGTAATATCTATATTTAATAATGTTTGTCTTGCACAGTAAAATGTCAAATATAGGTGCACTTCAGTGTCCAGTATCTCAGTTTCTACCAACAGATGGTATTTTTTATTTTTTTATTTTTTTGGGTGATCCGAGCACACTCAACTTTTATCTTTTAGTCTCATTCTGCTCTGATGTGAACTTGTGTCCTGCAATAGGCAAAGGTCAAAGGTCAGCAGCAGGCTCCACTGGGATTTATCATCTTTTTTTTTTTTTTTTTTTTTAAGTAAAAGAATACAGGAGACTTGTCACACTTTCTACTCCAGTAAAATGCAAGTAAAATATTATCTGTTTGGGCTTCTATATAGAGTAGACATGCTTCAAAGCAAAAAATACTGATAATTTCCATATTTATTGACAGTTTCTTAAAAACAGATTTATAGCGAGGAATATTGTCTCATGATAAGGAATAAATAATTACTGTGAGAAACTGCTCATGAAGAACCTATAGAAAACTTTAGGACTTTATAGGTTTTATTATTGCATTTTAATGCAATATGCTAATACTTAAAAGTTTTCTCAATATATTCAGGCTATTCAGGGTTATTAAAACTACCCATATGACTACTCATCTGGTCAAAATATAGTTTAAATGCATGCTATATGTATGTTGTAAGCAGTGAAGCTCAATGATTGAAGAAAAAATATTTCGTTTAAAGTTTCATATACCAAAATGAATTTGAAAATCTATTTCATGAGTAAGATCTGAAGAAAGACCAAAATTATATTGGTTGAAAATATATTGAAATAAATATAATCTAGTTTTTTTTTTTTTTTTTTTGCCCATTTTTAATATTTAGAAAAATATAAAAAAAATACTGAAAATAAACCTGAAATAATAATAATAATAATAATAATAATACTACTAATAATAATAATAACTATGTAGAATTTTTTTTAAATGACAAAAACAGACAACAAATTACAATAAAAGTAGATATAAAAGTAAAAACTATGAGTGTATCTCAGTGATGGTAAAATAGCGCTGGGCTATTGTGATTTTGCTTGTGTGTTTGTGTTCATGTGAACTATGAAGGCTAATGATTGTGATCTTCAGGTTAATGACAGATTAATGCTGGTGTAATTAGGGCCAGCAGTTTAACCAACACACCTACAAGCTTCATTCCCAGACTTCACATTCTGCCCAGTTCACCTCGTCTGAAACAAAATATCCCCACAATAATCTGAGCTGTGTGGTTTAATATGAATAACTGTGTACTGATGTGACTCTCTCTCTCTCTCTCTCTCAGACACACACACACACACACACACACACTGTCTCTGTGGCGGCAGTTTCTCTCATTAATTCATACACAGTGATGCGTGTACAGCGTGATAGTCCAGTAAACACACAGACACGACTGAATTCTGTCAACAACTGCCAAAGCATCTGTCCTCAGCAGTGTGTGTGTGTGTGTGTGTGTGTGTGTGTGTGATTGAGTCAAACACTCACAGTGTGTGTTCTCACAGCAATACAGTGATACCGTACATTTCTTGTTATTTAGGGTTCACTGAATCTTACTTGTACCTTTAGTTGATGTTATTTCCGGAATTCTATTTCTGTAATCATTTATGGTTGGGAAACATAGTAAAGAAATTCTGTTTGAGAATATTTAAATTTTTTATGTATGCATTTATGTTTTTATTTAAATTTCATATTTTATTTTTGTTATATGTACAGTACAAGTACTGTGCACAACGAACAGTATGAATCTAACTTGAATGCTTCTCTTCAGAATACAAAAGACAATACTGTCACGTATTATTTATTTATTTAAAAGTCAAACTATAGTCTATAGACAAAGAAATGACAGTATTGCTATATAAAAATACACATGCAGTATATGCAGGCATTAAAAATATTGATTATTTTATTTTAGTATTTTACTTTAATTATTATTAATATTATCATTATTATTATTTACAATTAAAGCAATTTTCAACTGGCACAAATACAGCATGCCTCCCAAATAGTAAGGTGGAACTGAACTTAAAAAGACATATTTTCGATATATGCAATGTCATTTTATGAAAATATATCATAAAAGTCATTATGTCATGATTTGCTCCTCAGATGCATGTTTCAAAGGACAAATGCAAGTCCTTTATAATGCGTGTCTTGTTTAAGTGTGTGTGTGTGTGTGTGTGTGTGTGTGTGTGTGTGTGTGTGTGTGTGCAGGCGGCCAGGGGTCTGATTAAAGATGTACCTGGCTCTTAAACGAGGTTGACAGGGATCATTGTGCTGGTGAAAACAGAAGACGTCACGCTGTGTGAGGAATCCCAGCTATGAGGCTGTTTAAAAGCACACATTTCTCTCTCGCTGTGGTCTTTTTGCTTCTGTTGTCAGTTTAGGTTTTTTTTTGTCATTCTGAATGGGTTTTGTGACTCCAGCTTTAAATATTTTGTTGTCTTGAGCACACAAAGGGAATCCACTCACGTCAGCGGATTAGCAGTGAAACTTCCTGATGAAAATCCCAGCCACAAGCTGAGAGGATTCAAGCAGGTTTACTCTCAAACAGCGAGCGAGAGCAGATTTAACACTCGCCCTGTTTGTGTCACTCAGAGGGGTCATTAAAAACACTAAACGGCTCTCAGGAAGCGGCCCTTCAGAAAAGAGGGCCTATTCATCCTCTGTTTGAAAGACTTGGGCTGGAGGAGGGTCTGAACACACACACACACACACACACAGAGTGACACCAGCTGATTTGATCTGTCCCAGGACTCTGCCATATGGCTTCAATCGGCTCCAGCTGAGGCCTTTGGGTTACTGTGTAAAACAACAGTTACTACAAGCTTCCTTTATGACTTTTTATCTGTTTTGTGTGCACATATATACAGAAGAAAGCACGTGAATGTGATCCACATCTGAGGAGGATGCAGTTCACACAGTGGCCAGCTGAGGACATGCTTTCCTCAGGATGAGTACAGTCACACAACAAAACACAAACCTGGGCATTTCACATGTCCCCTGCTTAATATAGTGTAATAGTTATTAATATTGTTATCATTAATATTATTTGATAACATTACATGTGATAATATTCAAATAAATAAATGAATGACAATGGGTGTATTTATTTATTTATTTATTTATTTATTTATTATAAATTTATAAGAATATTATGTTTTTTATATATATAATATAGAATGTATTTACTCATTTTGTGTTCCTGTAACATTTAGAATGTGTGTGTGTTTATTTATTTATTCTTATGCATAAGTTACATTTTAACCTTTCATTTCTTAAAGTATATTAATAGTTGTGAGTTGCATTAGATTGTCCATTGAATTTACTGTTAAGAACCAATTAACATTCAATTTAAAAAGGAAAATACTGTACAAAATGTATTTAATGTTGACTGAAAACAAGTGTGGGGTTTATTTTGAAATAATTTGTTATTTGCTGGTAAATTTGACAAAAAAGTAGAAACTGTATATTCTATGGCCCTACACCAACCCTACCCCTAACCCTAACCCTCACAGGAAACTTTGTGCATTTTTACTTTCTCAAAAAAACTCATTCTGTATGATTTATAAGTGTTTTGAAAAATGGGGACATGGTTATGTCCTCATAAGTCACCCTCTCCTTGTAATACCTGTGTCATACCCATGTCATTATACAGAGTTGTGTCCTGATATGACACATAAACAAGAGCACACACACACACACACACACACACACACACACACACACTTTTTACTATTTACAAAAGCTTTTTACACAAAAACAGGCCCATTATCACAAGAGAAACTGTTCACTCAAAAATAGAAATTAACCACCTCTTGTCATTCCACGTGTTCTTTTTCTGTGAAACACAAAACTAGAAATGTAGCAGTCCATACTGTGTATATACACACACCATTGAAAAGTATGGGGTCAGCTCAACTGTTTTCAACAGTAATTGACTGTTACTCTATATATAGTTATCCAATGGAGGGAAGAAATTCAAGATTCATGTAAATAAACTTAAAATTCAGTTTTAAAATGTTTTTAATTAAAATATTTTTTACGATCCTCTCCTTTTCGCTCTGTCTCTGCTTCTCTGTTTTTGTGTTTTTGAGCTTTTTCTGCTACCACAAAAGCAATGCAGTGGTGCATAAAGCAGTTGTGTTTGTGTGTGTGTGTGTGTGTGTGTGTGTGTGTGTGTCAGAGGGGAGGCTGGGGTTATTCTTTTCTCATGCCAGATCTTTATGAGTCATATAAACACAGGCTGGTCAGAAAACCTTGATAATTGGAGAGTTACATAAATGGCTAAATCCTCTGAAAGGGATTTTTGGGTTGCTTTTGAAACGAAGGCTCCACAGAGATCCTGCAGCATTAGCGGCTAGCTAAAGAAAACTCGCTAATTACGTCCCACTGAGAGTCAGAGGAAGGTGTTTTTACAAATTAAATACTAGTCATCTACTGCAAGAGCCAGAGAGATGTGTGATAGGTGTGTGTGTGTGTGTGTGTGTGTGTGTTCAATTTACTGGTTACTGCAAAGATTAAAAATTAGGAAAAACAATTAATATGATATTATGTATGTTTGTATTTAAATAATAAATAATATTTTTCACTTAATATTTTTTTTTTCTATTATTCTTTTTTTAATGTGCAAAAACAACTGTGAATGTGTTTAAATATTCTTAGGATCAACCAATGAGGCACGTTGGGGGCGGGGCTATCTGTTTATCTGACCAATGACGATGGGGGAGGGGCTGGCTTTGGAAACCTGTTTGATAAAAGTCATTATTTTCGTTTTCCCATTTTGTTATAATTTAAAAATGCTTTTGCTTAATGGTTATGTGAACCTTACAGAAAACTTCACAAGCCCAATGCAATGACAAATTTATAACTTCTTACAGTAAGTGTCTAAATACATTCTGGGGCCAAAATATGTTTTATTTGACATAGATTATTAATAGGATATTTAAAGCATGCAATCTCTAAATTAAACCAATAATAACTAAAGCACGCAATCTCTAGTCTTGTAAATATGCATGGGTTTTACTTTGACCTGCCAAACTGGATCAGAAATGTGACAAATGTTCAAAAATATTGAAATGTGACCTTTGTCTGCAGTGAATCAGTCTTTCCATCCTCTTTTCTCACATTCGTCTAGTAGTGTGTGTGTGTGTGTGTGTGTGTGTGTGTGTGTGTGTGTGTGTGTGTGTGTGTGTGTGTGTGTGTGTGTGCCTCAGGTATTATGATGTGTGTGTGTGTGTGCTTCTCTCTCCGGAGACACAGTTGGTTCCAGTCAAACGGTGTGAGATTGTATATGGTTGTACTCAGTTGTTTTAATGGATTTAGGAGACTAGATCCCATTAGTTCAGAGGACGGCCTGCAGCACTGACTCACCACAAGGCTCCTAATCTTCCATGCAAATTAAATCTTCCCCTCCTGTGTGTAAGTGTGTGTTAACATTTCCTTATTACACAATTTGACTTATTTATGTATGTTGTTGCAGTACACGTGGCCCCTGGCATGTAAAATTGGTATGTTTGGTTTGAAGAGTCATACATCATATTCATAGAACAGCATCTTAAATAATTGTTTTTTTCTGATCAAAAGAAACTATATCTATTCAAATCAACACTAATCTGCTATTAGATCTTTGAAAAAAATATTCTGAAGTTTGTTCCAAATCCATATTACTTTCATTCTACTTTAAAATACAAAAAGTGGAGAGAAAAAAATTCAATTTGACTTTTGTCTTTTATTTTTTACATTTTCTTAGTGACATCATAAACCAGGAAGTGACATCATTTTGGAGGGAACATGCAAACAGCACAAACTCAGTTATTGTTATTAATTTCATGCATTCTATGTTTTTAGTTGGTCAGTTTCACATTTACTATTTCATCTTGATTGATAAAATTGATATTTCTAAGAAAGGCTGGGTATTATGAAAGTGAACATGAAAAGCTGATGTCCTCATGTTCATGCTTTACTTTGTTTAATATATTTCCTGGTAGATATTTTTGTGCTATATAGTATTTTATAGTTACATTTAACTATTGTGAACTAATTGATTTTTAAAAGGTAGTAATAATCATTTGCTTACCATCTTGTTATTCCATCCCTGTATTTCGTCTGATAAATATGGAATTAGATGTTTGACAGAATGTCCAAGCTTCTATTTTTCATACATATAAATGTAAATAATGATTTGCACCATTGTATTTATTACTTGTGAATTATATATTCTGTTTACAAAGCTTTGAGGAAAAGCACAAAATATACAGTTTACACATAGAATAATTGTAACACTGTAACAGTTCCACAATTTTCACTTTGATGGTGCTTTTTGGAGAGTCCACTTTGTTCACATGGAAAGCTGAAGCTCAGACATAGTGACAAACTATCTAATAAGGAAATAAAATGCAAGGCAATGCCTGGAATGGGGTTAGTAATATGTTCCCTTTTGTGTGAACTGTTCCTTCAACCCAGGCTTCTGTGAATGGTTGTTGATTTGTTTTTGTTTTTTTGCATAATTGCATTAATTCCCATGTGAGTATACAGTATCTGTAATTGCTCAACACATTTGTAAAAAAAAAAAAAAAAAAAAAAAACACTTGAAAATTCCATATAAATCAATCCGAATATCCTTTCTTATTCAGGTAGAGATGTGTGTGTGTATGCATGTGTGTTTATGTGTGTGTGTGTGTGTGTGTGTACACACCTCATTTCAAGCACAATTAAGTTGAAATGAACTGGTGAAGGATCAATAACCTCAGGTTGAGCCCCAGACCCTTTCACTCTGTAGAAATGGCGCCCATATGCTGATAGCGGCAGCTGATCAGCAACACATCAGGTTTACTGTCACACAGCTGCCTGAACGGGACGCCCCTCTGGGACTCACACACTTTTGTTCCAGCCACAGTTCATCTTCAGGTGGAGCCATTTCATGCTCGTCAAGGGGGCGTTAGAATTGTATCTCTTTCCAAATAGATTGATGTCTGTTCTTTTTTTTCTCCCTGACAGTGTATTTTCTTGATTGCACGGTATTGCTAAATACATTTAACTAGTTGAGCCATATATTTTTACAATTTTAAAGTCAAATATACAACAGATAGTTCATTTATAAATTCTTAATGAATGAGCTTACTTGGAATTATACGTTGCTTACAGGTAATGAATTACAATTCAAAAAGTTAGGTTTATATATATATATATATATATACATTCAAAATTTTATTCAGCAACCATGCATTAAATTGATCGAAAGTTCCTGTAAATACATTAATAATGTTACAAAACAATTTCTATTTCAAATAAATGCTGTTCTTGTGAACTTTATTTTCATCAAACAATCCTGAAGAAATAAATGTATCGGTTTCCACAAAACTATGAAGCAGTGCAACTGTTTTCAACATTGATTTCTGAAGATCATGTGACACATGTGGTGCTGAAAAGTCAGCTTTGCTCACAAAAATAAATTACATTTTACCAGATATTCACACTGAAAACTATTTTCTATTTTAAATAGTAATAATATCTCATATTCTCATACTCAAGGTTTTTTTTTTTTTTATTACTGCGTTTTTGAACAATTAAATGCATCCTTGATAAGCAAAGGAGACCTAATTTTAATAACATTTAAAATCTTTCTGACCCCAAATTTTTATCACTTGCTGGAAAATTGTTTTTTTACTTTAATATTTTTTTAAAAAAAATTTAACACAAGTGTCTTTTATCATACCGCACTTGGCATTGTTTTATTTAATCAAGGTGCCCAGGGCATGTGTTTCCTATGACACGTCATGCTATGACCTTTTGACCTTGGTAAAATCACTGCATTTATTCACACAGTACACTGTGTAGCATTATTGGTCCAACTTAATAAAGTCTATGATGTGTTTACGAGCCACTCTTAAATTGTGACATTGCTTGACGTATAAGGTTTTCCATGACGTATAAGGCTTTTCACTCAAAACTGACTTAACACATCCTCAGGTTCATAGTAAAGCTAAACGCATTTCTGTGTGTGAATTTGAGCCTTTTCCCAGCATGGTACTTCCATTAACTGAATCTTCCTGTTACAATTCCACTGAGTTCAGAATTCATCCTCTCGGCTGTAATGGGAAGAGCTGTGTGAAAGAGACTCATGGGAAAATCTGCCCGGTTCCTCCACACGCGCTGCATAATGTCTGTCTGAGAGCAAATCTAGTGAATACAGCAAGCGTCACATCACAGACGCAGCCTGATGCTCACAGAAAAGCCTCTTGAGAGGACATTTCAGCTCAAAATCCTGCCACACAAACACTCTGATAGAGTTTGAATCTCATTTTCTCTGACATCACAGACCTAGTGCTGAGAATGAGGAACTACAAGATGAAAAAATCCATGCAATGCTTATGTATATATAAAATTAAAAGCTGATAGCAAATAGCCCAAAAAGGGCCAACAATTTAAGATTGCCTATGTTTTTTGTCTTTCTTCTTTAGTGTCTTTTACTATAAAGGTGTAATTTATTTTTGTGCATTTTTTGTATTCCTAAGAATTTTACTCTTTCTAGTAAAGAGCTTGCATGTAATCTGACCCGTATGGATTCTTGTCTTCACGTTTTTCATTTATTTACTAAATTCTCTCAAATCAAGAGCATGTCCTGTTTTAGGAGTTGTTGAAATTACATTACACATTTTCATTCAGACACAAGCTGTTGAAATGCTCTCTATAATGTAAAATCCTGATAGCACAGTGTTATTTTGACAAGTATGTGATCATATAGCTGGTGAGATGCTCTCATTATCGCAGACTGCTGAAAACTCAACTACTGAAGCACTCAGTACTTTACAGGAAATGGCAGCTGTTACTTTGGCTGAGTGATTTTACCCATCTGCCAACGGCTACAGGAGGAAATGGCTGCTTTGATTCCTACGTGTTAGTTGCTCGCTTTTTACATTTGTGCACAGATACTTAGTGTTTTCATCAAAATGTTAAATTTTTGTTTGTAGATGACATGCATGAAATAAAATAAAGAGAATAAATAAATAAACTAGTTATACTTATCTTTGCTTAGAAATGTCAGCATGCAGTGTTCATTCTGGGGTTTGACTGTGAAATCATTAACAAACTGAACCAGCTAAAGAAATGCCCTTAATCTGTGCGCTTGTGTGAGTGGACACCAAATTTATCCATTAAACCCGAGAAAGACAGACATAACAACAGAGGCAGTTGTAGTAAATTGTGTTAACAGCAGAGCTGAATGTAATTTGAGTGAATGATCTAGTCTCCAGTTCACTTTAATAGGCCTCCTGTGGTTCAGACAAAAAGGTAAAAGTGGGTGTGGCCTATTTCTGATAGTTTGATTGACAGGTAAAAGTAAAAGAACAGCAGGGTTGTCCAGTCAAAAGAGACCATTTAGAATGTGAAAGACAACACTGAATCCTAAAACCATAAATAAAATTGTCATCTGATGAAATTTTATGGAAGGAAATAATCATCTCATGTGCTTTTCATTTTGTTTTATGGGAATAATTCTAAAAAAAAAAAAAAAAAAAAAACATTTTGTTCTGACCTGGAATTTTTTCAGATAATTATTTCTGATCTGGAATTTATTGTGTTGCATTAATTTGTTTGCATTGTGTTTTGTTTGCATTGTGTTGTACAAATTTATTATTTATTATTAAACCCCTCCCCCCCCACCCAGTTCTTTGTGTATCTTGTAGAGAAATATATACGCTCAGATTTTCTGTTTTGTATTTTATTGGATTAAAAGCATACACAGGGTTGCATCAACATGAACATATGTAAAAAGTGACAATTTCCTTTTTAAAATGAGCCGTTGTGCAAAGACAAGACATGTTTTCCAAACTTTGTCAAAGTGCTGCCTCAGACACTGTGTTAGTTTAGCATATAAATGGCAATTGCCTAAAGGGTTAACAAGGATGAAATGCAAACTGTTACGTGTTTAAATAGACGCCCACCTACGGAGCCCAGCCATCTCTTTACTAGTTCATATCAGAGTCAGCGGAAAACACAGAGCAACATACAGCCCACCCAACAGGGGGTAAATTAGACCTCTGAGATGAATTATCAAACAATTACACAGTCAAAACTGAGCCAAAAAAGATGGAGCGAAAACATTCTGCCGTTCATTAGAAAGGAGGCCCATAACCAGCTACGCAATTCTTTCTTCACAAGTCTTTGAAACCCAGAATTACAGCAAACTTTTCGATTAAAGTTGAACTTCTGCCAGACTGGAGCTCAAATTCAAAAAGGTTCAATTTGATTTGAGTTTGATACCATACGGAGTCGGCCCTTAAGTCATCAGTGCGCACGATGCTGGGAGCGGCCATTGACTTTACAATTCTCAGCTATTTGTTGCCATCTGCCTCCGTAACTGAATTCACCCTTCCTTCTACAGTCACTTACGTTCTCCTTCCTGGTCGTATTTATTTTCTTTTCAATTAAAGAGTCTGAATGTGCTACGCTAAAATTGCCAGCCCTTAATTAGCTCTTTTCGTGAAGAAGAGAGTCCGTGAATGCAATTGTTACTTTCCCAATCTTGGCAGCCGTTTCATTTTGATAAAGCAGGATCCCATTTCAGGGTGAGACTGAATGAGGACCGCCTTCATTTACACTTTTTCGCCTTGATGAATGGAACGATTCCTTTCACCAGTGATGGAATGATATTATCGATGTGTTTGAAGCCTCACGTTTCATGCGCTCTGCTGAATTGTGGGTTTGCCCTTCTTCGTAACATTCATGTTCGTGAGAGAGAGAGAGAGAGCGTGAATAACTTTTAAAGTCGTACTTAAAGTTATCCAGACATTATGTTTTGTTTTGTTCTTGAGCAAAGACACTTTAGTTGCTTTTAGACTTTGGTTGCTTTAGGTCTTTCTATTAAGCAAGTAGACTGTCATTTAGAAAGTTTTTATTTAATATTTTGGTTAATTTGACCATGCTTTTGGCTCCATTTTGACTGCTTGCACACTAGTGGCATCACAGATTAAATCATAGGAATGAATAAAGTGGATTTTGAGGGTTTGCAAAGAACCAAATTTAAAACTAAGCACGAACACACAGAATTGGATCTCTGAAATTCTAAAGAGCATGTGGTAGAAATCGTTGAAGTTTTCATTCAGTTTTTATTTTAAAATTATGATTTAGCTGTGTATCACAGTAAACTGCATAAGTGTAAAGCACGTTCAAGATTACCATAACTTGCTTGGGTATTCTAGATGGTTGCCAGGGCATTATTCTTACAATGGTATTTTGATTGTGTTACAGTTTTTTTCAGTCGCTAACAAGCATTTGTCCAAGCAGTTGACACATTTTCAAAACTCTAAACACAATTAGCACAGCATCTGTCTATTGTGGCCATACCATTCACACATTTCATGTTGTTTTCACACAATATGGGGTCATTAAATACATTTCCACAATGCTTACATTTTCTGAACAGACAACCTATACCTCCCAACAAAATTATGGATCGTTTTTGTAGTATTTACAAATGTTAACACACGACATCCCACAATAGCAAAAACAATGTTCCAAACCTTAGATACAGTATAAAAACCTCTGCTTCTGCAATGATATCAGTTCAAAAACAATATATCTTAGCTGATTTATGTTGTGTAAATTGGGCCAACCACAGCTGATTCCTATCTGGCTTAGACTCAGTGGCAGGGGTTATTTTTTTCTATTACATTGACACTTATACAATAAAAGGAGGACTTTGAGTGATATTTTTGGAAACAGAAAAAGACAAAAACTGTAATGTATGGACAAGGAAGAGTAAGAGCAAGGGGCCCAGTGAGAAGAGCAGGAGCAGTGAGAGATGCAGTGAGAGGAGCAGGAGCAGTGAGAGATGCAGTGAGAGGAGCAGGAGCAGTGAGAGGAGAAGAGAGAGGAGCAGGAGCAGTGAGAGATGCAGTGAGAGGAGCAGGAGCAGTGAGAGATGCAGTGAGAGGAGCAGGAGCAGTGAGAGGAGAAGAGAGAGGAGCAGGAGCAGTGATAGATGCAGTGAGAGGAGCAGGAGCAGTGAGAGGAGCAGTGAGAGGAGCAGGAGCAGTGAGAGATGCAGTGAGAGGAGCAGGAGCAGTGAGAGGAGCAGTGAGAGGAGCAGGAGCAGTGAGAGATGCAGTGAGAGGAGCAGGAGCAGTGAGAGGAGCAGTGAGAGGAGCAGGAGCAGTGAGAGATGCAGTGAGAGGAGCAGGAGCAGTGAGAGATGCAGTGAGAGGAGCAGGAGCAGTGAGAGATGCAGTGAGAGGAGCAGGAGCAGTGAGAGGATCAGTGAAAGGAGCAGGAGCAGTGAGAGATGCAGTGAGAGGAGCAGGAGCAGTGAGAGATGCAGTGAGAGGAGCAGGAGCAGTGAGAGGAGCAGGAGCAGTGAGAGGAGCAGTGAGAGGAGCAGGTGCAGTGAGAGGAGCAGGAGCAGTGAGAGGAGCAGTGAGAGGAGCAGGTGCAGTGAGAGATGCAGGAGCAGTGAGAGATGCAGGAGCAGTGAGAGATGCAGGAGCAGTGAGAGGAGCAGTGAGAGGAGCAGTGAGAGATTGAGAGATGCAGGAGCAGTGAGAGGAGCAGGAGCAGTGAGAGATGCAGTGAGAGGAGCAGTGAGAGATGCAGTGAGAGGAGCAGGAGCAGTGAGAGATGCAGGAGAAGTGAGAGATGAAGTGAGGGGAGCAGGAGCAGTGAGAGATTGAGATATGCAGGAGCAGTGAGAGGAGCAGTGAGAGGATCAGGTGCAGTGAGAGGAGCAGTGAGAGGAGCAGGAGCAGTGAGAGGAGCAGTGAGAGGAGCAGGAGCAGTGAGAGGAGCAGGAGCAGTGAGATGAGCAGGAGCAGTGAGAGGAGCAGTGAGAGGAGCAGGAGCAGTGAGAGGAGCAGTGAGAGGAGCAGGAGCAGTGAGAGGAGCAGTGAGAGGAGCAGGAGCAGTGAGAGGAGCAGGAGCAGTGAGAGGAGCAGTGAGAGGAGCAGGTGCAGTGAGAGGAGCAGGAGCAGTGAGAGGAGCAGTGAGAGGAGCAGGAGCAGTGAGAGGAGCAGTGAGAGGAGCAGGAGCAGTGAGAGGAGCAGGAGCAGTGAGAGGAGCAGTGAGAGGAGCAGGAGCAGTGAGAGGAGCAGTGAGAGGAGCAGGAGCAGTGAGAGGAGCAGGAGCAGTGAGAGGAGCAGTGAGAGGAGCAGGAGCAGTGAGAGGAGCAGTGAGAGGAGCAGGAGCAGTGAGAGGAGCAGGAGCAGTGAGAGGAGCAGTGAGAGGAGCAGGTGCAGTGAGAGGAGCAGGAGCAGTGAGAGGAGCAGTGAGAGGAGCAGGAGCAGTGAGAGGAGCAGTGAGAGGAGCAGGAGCAGTGAGAGGAGCAGTGAGAGGAGCAGTGAGAGGAGCAGTGAGAGATGCAGTGAGAGGAGCAGGAGCAGTGAGAGGAGCAGGAGCAGTGAGAGGAGCAGTGAGAGGAGCAGGAGCAGTGAGAGGAGCAGTGAGAGGAGCAGTGAGAGGAGCAGGAGCAGTGAGAGGAGCAGTGAGAGGAGCAGGAGCAGTGATAGATGCAGTGAGAGGAGCAGTGAGAGGAGCAGTGAGAGATGCAGTGAGAGGAGCAGGAGCAGTGAGAGATTGTTTTTATTTTACCCCTCCCCCCCTCCTTTTTTATCTGGCCTTTTTGCTGTTGTTGTTTTTTTGTTCAGAATGCTCTTATGTGTTTCATGGATATTTTGTTCACTGTAGGCAATACTGTCAAACCTTTTCTGTTCTATCATACCGTGTTTCTACTGTACCTCCTGCAGTAAACAGTAAAGGAAAAAAATAGCTTTTTACTGGAATTCTTTTGAATGCGAACATTACTGTACATTTGGACATACAGTTCCTAACCAATAAATTTAGTGTAAAACAGTGAATTGCATGTTTTGCATGCAAATACCTGTAAAACTGAGACTGAAAAGTCTATGCAGTTTTTGTAATGTCAACAATAGCCAGTATTTTGAAACCTGGTGTACTTTGATTGACTGCATGTACCTTGTGAGGTGAAAACAAGTGTTATTCTTTGACAGAATAATTTAATTTTGAGTCAGATTTCCAGTGTTTTGCTAAAGTTGGTGTGTGCAGAGAAAGATGTGTTCTATTTTGAAATGAAGATTTAGTATATATTTAACAAAATGTGTTTTTGAGAAGAAAATTATCCATTTGGCCAGTTGTGTTTTGTAGGTGTTAGTCTGTGTTAAGAGTTTAGAAAAAGTATCTGAAGTATGGTTAAGCGCTTGTTAGCGATTGAAAAAAACTGTAATGTGTTGTCATGTCCCTGATGGTCCCCGACTTTTTAATTGGCTTTGGACCAATTTTCACGTCATATTTCAGCTGAACAGTTCTGCGTACAAATTCACGCAATAGGCTTAAGCTTGTTGCAAAGCATCACAAAAAGTAATTACCCCAAATGTGTCAGGGGAAAACATATTAGAATTTTTTTTTATATTTGAATTATTTACTAATAAATAGTGTTTTCTAATTTTTGTCGCAAGTCTGGAGTTGCTGAGAGAAGTGCATCTTTATGGACAGAGTTTTTGTTTTTGATTTGTATCATTTTGTTAAGTAGCAATTTAAAGCTTTCTATATTTATCTTGTCTGTGAGGCATGTATTTGCTGAGTTTTGGGTTCACTTTTGTGAAGCGTTCCTGTTCAAGACGAGAAGGTAGAAAACACATCACGTTGCTTTCTTTATTTTATAAAAGCACAACGTTTTGTTGATGTTGTGAGTGCACACAAAAAAGTAGACCCTTTACTGTTACAAATGATTTATTAAAAAAGAGAGTCCTCTCATGTTGCCTGTTGCAACAAGTTAAGAATAATTACGATGAATCATGGCTAGCGAGGATGTATCTTAAATCTTATAGATATTAATTAAGCCCAAAACATAGGCTATTTATTCACAGCTCAGAAAAAATCATGAGAGCCATAAACCCCCCCCCCTCCCAAACTCAGCCTATGTTTGCTAAGTTGTTTTAATGTGTTGCCATGTTGCTTGTGTGTTCTTTGTTGTTGGTGTTTTGGTGTTTTAATGTGTTGCTATGATATTTTGTTAAGTGGATGCTGCAATGTCTGAGTGTTTATATCGCATAATGTTGTTGCTTGGATGCTATGGTGTTGGGGATATCTTGGATGTTTTAGGAAACTACTATGCAGTTGCTAGGTTGTTTCATGTGTTTGGTGGGGTGTTTAACAGTGAGCTGCATTTTAGCACCCCATCTGATCGTCTTTCAACGTGTGACCTAGGCCTTCATCCTTTGGCTGTCTAATCTCTATAATCGTTTATTAATGCCTTGTCTCTGCATGGCAGACGTATGTCAGGCCATGAGCAGAATAAGGGAAATTAGTTGCACCTGAATGTGAAAGCAGGCACTCCCGCTGGGACATTGACTGGGACACAAACACCCTTTTAATAGACTTACACCCGATTTTGCCGCTAAAGCTGGCTGAAGGTTCCCTGGGGGGGGAGAGGGGCGGGGGGTGGAGCATATGGATGGAGGGGAGGTGGAGGTCAGCTCCTTTTTACCTCCTGAAAACCATCTGCAGAGGAAAACAGGCATTTGATTAGCCAGCCCTTCCCGTCCAGAAGGGGACCATCCAAGACAATGTGGCGTTTTCCCTTTCAGACACAACAGGGGCTTTATGTCAGAGCTGTCGCTGGCAATGTGTCAAGGAAAAATACACTCTGTTCATTCAAAGAGTCAGGCCTCCACTAGTCTCGCGCAGCCGGACCTTCAGACTGACGGCTAAAGGCCCGTTCACACCAAGAACGATAACTTTAAAGATAACGATATTAGCGTCCACACCAGCGAACGATACTGTCTGTGTCTTCTAAGCGGACGCGCGTCTGCTACTTTAAATTCTCGAGCTTATTACAGCAGGATTGATTCTGATTGGTTGGCAATGTTTTTATCATTCATAAAAAAAAAAAAAATCGTTCTGAAAGTGATTCCAATGATATCGTTTCTCTGTGACTTTATCGTTATAGTTGCAGTGTGGACTCCGCTATTCTTTAATATTGAGAACGATTTTTAGAACTATTTCTTTATCGTTATCTTTATCGTTATCTTTATAGTTATCTTTATAGTTATCGTGCTTGGTGTGAACGGGCCTTAAAGGTCTGGAATCTATGGTAGCTTTCTTTGGCCAAGGCCTGCCCATAAGATACGTCAAACAACCAATCACAGTTTGTTTCGTTCAGCGTCACGTTTCGGGGAGTGCAAATGTCGCCACAATAACAGACCAGTGTTTAAAACTCTCTGACGTATTTTAAAGGTTCTATGCTGCAGACTTTAAATATTTCACATACTTTCGAAAACCCAGCGTTTCGTTGATCCTGATAAGCACTCGTCATCACAGTTGTAAACACTATGGCTTTTTTCTTTTATGAGGGGGTTTGGTGGCACGTCTTCTTTGTTTCCAAAATTAAAATTAAATAATGCAACACACACGTTTCCTGGAAATCCTGTATAATTCAACCAATCGATGATGACTTCGACACTCCTGAAGTGTTTCCACAACGGTCCATGGGTGTGACATCTGAGGCTGAGACTAGGCCTCGGCTGACCCGACCAAACGCTCTACTTAGCCTAGATATTATCGATCAGGTTATTAGAATGAAGGCAGATTAATAATGCATAGCTGAACATCACTTTCACAAGTTTATTATGATCCATCTTAAGAGCAGCAGAGACGAGGAACAAAGAGGCTATTGATATGAGCATCAATCAGAATTAGTCAGCGTCGGGAAAAAAAAAAGACGTGAATGAGGTCTCTTTAATATCTCGATAGTTTCTCCTAGACAGCAGTGATCTTACATAGAGAGCAAAAGGAAAAGTTATCTTTAGAAAATTTCTATAAATTGAGATTGTTCTCTTAAAAAATATATATATAATAATAATCTGTAATCTCACATGTGAATTTAATATATAATTAAATTTAGTATTTTTTTTTTTTAGCTCAATTGAGACAACAATGTCAATGCAAAAAGTTTTAATTGTCTAAAATGTGCTCAGATTCATGCAATTAAGAAATCCCTGATATCAATCTGAATATGGAAATATTTATAATTAACTTGATAGCTTTATATTGTATACTACTACTACTACTAATAATAAGAAGAATAAATAATAAATATTTTCAAATATTTTAAAACTGGGCTAAAATTATTCTGTGTTCTGAAAGTGAAATATTACTTTTGTTTTCTTTGATTTTTTGATCTTAAAAAGTTTTGTGACCGAATTCCCTGATTTTTTTTCTTTATACTCATATAGTATTTTGATTATTATTTACTGATATTAAGTTAATGCTTAAATGAAAGTCTCATGAGCACTGAATGAGCAAAACTTAAGTGATTTTAATTTTATTTTTGTTTGTAGCAGCAACCAAGCAAATTTAAAGCAGAAGTTGCTTTTTAAAGCTCATAAATCTCAAGTTTTATTTATGGCTCTACTTCATCTCAGCCTTTTCTCCTAAATTTCTTCAGTTTTATAAGGTTTAATCTATTGGTATTAAAAGGCTGAACTTGCACTTCATCTCTGTCTATGTGTAACAGCTGGGATTTCGAAGAAATTTTAGACTTGTGATTTGATGTTGTTCCTTCATATTCTGGTGGCTCTTCTTATTCTGTGTTTTCCCTCTCCTATCCTCTCCAGTTCACTTCTCTGCCATTGAGGCTTAATTATATCTAAAGCGCAAGTGTGCATCGCCGTGTTTCTTAGATGACAAGGGCCCTGGTGCTACGGGGGCCCCTTGGGTCCCCATCTTTGCATTTTAAGCAGAAATCTGCGCAGACAGACCCTGAACTCCCGGAGTTAAACTCTCGTTTAGGTTAAGTGGTCCCCAGGCTAATGACACATGTTTCTGCCCAGACATGACAGCTGGGGACCCCACTGTTGCTATGGGGATCACTGACATTCGCCAACTCCATTCCTCCCAAAAAAAAACATAACACACACACACACTTCAGATTGATAATGTTCCTTCCTGCTCATGCACACAAGGGTCCACGGGCTCTTTTACTGCTAACAGGTCTGCTTTTTACTGTGGGTCTGGAGTGTTTCATAAGGGTTTTACTGCTGAACGGAGAGTGATTGGAATCTTCAGCGCTGCTATGCCACTGTAGACTGAGAAGAGTCTTTCTTTGCCTGACAGCTCTTCATAATAAACTGAAAGGGTTAGTTTCAGAAAAACAAGGCCTGGTCACAATTCACCCAAAAAAATAAATAAAATAAATAAATAAATATAGTAAATAATAAATAAGTATTTTTTTTTCTTGGTTATAAGAATGTTAAGGGAACATATGGGAATGCTATTTTTGAATTTGGAAATTCTGAAACAAATAATCACACGTAAAATTCATGCAATGTGAAAAACGTTCTTTAAACGTTCTTTGTTAACTTGGAAGTTGAAAGAATTTTCCTGTATTGATTTATAAAATACAGCAGAAGTTGCATGAACTACTTTTATGACACTTGCATGATGCTTTTTGGAGTTGAACGGCATGCCTAGCATCTCCTTTTGTGCTCCACTGAAGACAGAAAGTCATGCGGGTTTGGATGACATGAGATTGAGTAGACCTCAACAATGACCGAATTAAGTTTTTGGGTGAAATATCCCTTTAAGCTCATCTTCATTCCCCAGTTTCAAGATAAATGTTTTAATATCAGTGTTTACGGACAGACACTTGAGGGGATTTGTTATCAAACCTCAAGGGCAAACCAATGCTCAGAAGAAGGGCAGTGTGACACTTTTCTTGGCCAGGTGCATCAGACATGCGGCACGGACAGCAGGGGTTTGACTGCTCTGATTGGCCAGAAACTCTGTCCGTCTGAGGCCTCAAAAACAACACACCGTCACACAGTCAGCGATAAAAGCAGTGAAGTAGATTCGAACAGTCATGTGAGTCCACCTTCCTCCCTTGAGTCCTCACCAGCAGGTTCACATTAGCGGAAATTTGTTCCACAATATTGGCACCTCCTGTTCCTCTCCGAGGCTGGGAGCCCGCACAGAAGGTGGAGGCAGAGATTTGGGTGATGGCCAAACATTTCATGGCCGTTTCTTGTTTTTCACAGCGTGTGTCGGTGACGGGTTCCCCGCTGCTCCTCCTCTCCCCGTTCAGACTCCCCGCATATCAGAACAAATGCCGGGCGGAAGAAAATAAACTTATCTCATTCAGATGACAACACATTCCCCCAGGTTCTGGTATGGTGCCAGTTTGAGAGTAGCAGCCGGGGTCAATTGCTCATTTCTCGCGCAGGGAGGGCGTCTATGGCGGGTAATGGTGCTTCCCTGTGTGCGGCTGAACGGAGTGGAGCAAATCTCTGCTGTTTGCCAACTGTGGGAACCTCGATCATCTATTCTGCAGCTCTGCCACTATGTGAGATCGCAAAACAAACTATTATAAAGCGCTGTATTAGATTTCCTCACAAATGGTGCACATTGAATGGTAGTTTATTGACTATATAGCCTACAGAAAAAAATATCCACAATATCTTCCCTCTTAGAACTTTATCTTGATTTAGGAAAATGTAGGAAAACTGTTTTTATTTAAATGAGACTTTCACTCATCAATTAACAAATAAATAGTTTAAACTACCATATACAAGGTAGAGGTCATTTAGATCATTGTATTATTTTTAACGCTGCATTTATTTGATCAAAAATACAGTAAACATTGTGAAAAAGTATTACAATTTAAAATAGATGTTTTCTATTTTGATATATTTTAAAGTGTAATTTATTCCTGTGATGCAAACTTTAATTTTCAACATCATTAAGCCAGTCTTCAGCTTCACATGATCCTTCAGAAATCAATTATATATTCTGATTTGCTATATATATATATATAATAAAATTTAATATTTTTAATGCAAAATATTAAAATGTATTAGGCCTATAGATAGTATGCTCACTTATGGCTCATTTTTGTCATTTGCATCGTACTTCATGGAATCAAAAGTTAATTTTATCATAAAAGACAGTAGCAGAGTCTTTTTTTTCCTATAAATGTTTTATTATTATTTTTATTTTTTACTAAAATACAACATACGTTTTACCTTCAAAACCTTTTGGAGCAGGTTGATTTTATTCAAAGATTTAGGAAAAATATTCCAGAATCAAGGCTGCTAAAAATGTGGATTGTCAAGAAAAAGGTTTAAAGTTTAGTATTTAAAATTCAGTGTCATTAGCTAATATTTCAGGAGTATCACACTCATCTCTCTCTCTTTCTCTTTTATATAAAGCCAATAATTCTGCAGATATGATATGTAATCAGAAATGATTATCAAGCTAAAGACCTACACTGGTGGTCACACGAAGCTCAAATTTGACCCTAAATAGCTGTAGACCGACTCTATTTTCTCTTTCTCTCAGTCCTTTTTCAAATTATTCCCCTAATAGACCAATCTGATCGCACAGGGCCTATTAACCGCTTTCAGCTCAAAGTAGAAGTGCAAGTCAACTAAAAAAAGCAAGAAGATGTGATGGAAAACAAAAGGGACTTCATTAAATCTCAGTTAATTGTCCCGTGGGCCTCAGCCGAATCTTTCTCAGAGAAGCTCTCGCATGTCTTTAATTGCAGGATCACAGTCTCATCTCTCTCTTTAAAGCAACACAGTCAACATAGTATTTTCCAAAACGTATCTCCAACTTCATCTCACATTCAAAGCAGAGATACAAGCCTGGAAAGCTCTTCTAGATTGGCAAACATGGGGCATGTAGATTAATGAACCGAGAGTGTTTTGATTGATCAGGAAGTCATTGTGTCCTGAGGTGTAATAGACAGAACATCATCCGCCTCCTGTGACCCTCACAACAGCTTTCATTTCTTACCAATTAGTGTTTTCTGGACTTAAGAGGATGAAGCCTAACTGAACCTAATCAGGATTGTAAGAGGTTTGTTAATTAAAGGCGTGTTTCTTCATTTAGGCATTAGATACAGCGGGTTGTGATTGTAGATTTGTTTCACTTTCTGAAATCCATTGGGAAATTTTGGAATGAGGCAGCGCAGTCTGAGACGGTTAAGTCTTTAGATACATAATAATGTGTGTGTGTTTTTCTTTCTTAAAGAATATAGCACAATATATGTGTCTACGGTGTATTATGAGATAATTTAACAAACAGTTGTTTTGACATATTTAGCAGGATCTCTGTTGAAGTTTAGGTTGTTGTACAAATTCTTAAACTTGAGTCTTAAACCTCTTGGTGTAACTCGTCCTGCACAATTTCTGCTACAGAAATGAATGATAGTTTCAAATCGTGTTTGTTACTTTTCTGAGTTACATGATTCAAGAATTTTGACTAAAATGAAAGTAAATTTCCATACAATTGAATTAAAACCATATCTACATTCTAGTGCTATAAGATTGTTGTTATACTATGCATTTTTTATTTGTTTTTCTATTTTTATTTTCTTCTAAAATTGTAATAATAATAGTTAAAGTTTTAGTTCTCTTGTGTTTTTGTATTTTTTTATTTCTATCTTTTATCATTTTAATTTGTTTTATTGTTAATATAGATTTTAGTTTTAGTTTTTTTTTCTATCATTTTTTTCTGAAGTAAATATATCTTGATTTAATGAATGTTCAGATATTTTTACTCAAATTTTTTTTATGTTTATTTTTATTCACACACACACACACACACACACACACACACACACACACACATATATATATATATATATATATATATATATATATATATATATATATATATATTTTTTTTTTTTTTTTTTTTTTTTTTCGCAGTGTAGAAACCAGAATATCAAAACTGTTTAAAATGAGTTCCTATTTGTGTTTTTCCCTCACATATGTCTGAAGACAAGTCAAAAATATTTCACCCAAAAATGATAATTCTGTCTTCTTTTTTCTGACGTGTATAACACAAAGATGTATTAGAAATAAGATCAATGATGCTAAAAGCACCATGTTTGAGTCTTTCACGGATGAAAGAAAATCTACGTTTGAAGCAATATGAGGGCGAGTATACAATGTCTTTGGGTGAACTTCTGCTCTTCTAGTGATCTCAGCTAAAGTTCTGGTAGTTTATGCTCCTAATATGACTCGTAGCTGAGCTGAAGAACTTCTGTAGTTAAGAATTCTCCACCTGAAACACAGGATTGATCCGTCTGTCAGCAGGCACTTATTTCTTTCTGCTGTGCACACAAATTGTTAACGGTCGTCCACTCTGAACGTCAGAGAAAATGGCACATCCCTGACTTCTGCTCTCCGTCTTCCTTCTCCTTCCTCTCCGGGTTAACAGGGTTTAATTTAAATCCAAAAGGCCTGACAGCACACTTTTCTGACGCTTTGGCCGGAAAGTTCTGCATGGCTGTTCGGATCAAAGCTGGAGCATCTCTCGTATTGAGCTGTTGTAACCTCTGTCCGTGCTGATTAACATCGGCAAGAGTCCTGCATAATCAGGAGCAGCATCAGGCAGAGTCACACACGCTGATCATCAATACGGAGAAAATGCAGCGATGTGCAGAAAACTCCTGACAATGAGTGTAAATCATAGTCCCATGGCGTTCTGAGGAATGCAAATGATTCGGGAAATTACCCAAAAGATTCATTCAGAGCGTTCATATATTTGACACAATTCTCTCCATGCCTATAGAATAGCAGAATACTGATTACATATTTGTCTGCACCAGAGATATACGCTATCCCACAATGCTGTGCATTTCACTGAGGTCATGTGACAACAGTTCTGCACACTTTTTTGATGCGTTACTTAAATTTGAATTATTAACTGATTTGTTTTGTAATAATGCTGTTTGTGTGAGATTTTTTTTTTTTTTTTTTTTTTATGGTTTAATGAGTTTCTATTTTGTTGGGTTTGTTTCCCGGTATAAATATCTAAATATCTTCATTTGTATTTGGTAAGTAACACAAGATCACTATTATTTTATTATAGTGTTTATTAATATTTTATTATATAATATTCCTTTTATTTATTTATTTTTTATTTGAATTTAGCTTTTAGTAATTTTATGTTATTTTTCATTTTTATAAATTTTATATATATAAAAAATAATATTTCAGCATATTTATTTTTAACATTATTAGTGATAAAAAAAATGCAATAAGACAAAATATTATTTTAGTGTGCTAAAATAAAGTTTTTATAAGATACGACCCATGCATAAAACTGATAAATAATTTCCACGTAAATGTGATAATACCTTAAGATAACCAAGACTTGTCAAAATAAAGTGAAAGGGATATTTGAATGTTTCTGTTCTGAGGATGCCATTAGCAAACTGCTGCAAGCTGTGTCTTTCTCAGTTCCAGCTCTCATGTTCCTGTAATGCAGCATGTTAATGCTCTTTGTATAGTATACTGTACCTCTCTGGCTTAATACAGTCTATTCAAGTTTAACAAGAGCAGAAAATGTCACTGTAACAATAACTGGCATTTTAATTCGGTAGTGGATCAGGTCTGAGCTGTAAAGCATTAGAGCACATTGATATTGTCCCCAAAGGCTAATGACAGTCTGGCTGGTGTGTGTGTGTGTGTGTCGAGGGGTGTTTTGCTCAGTTTTGGAGGTTAGAAAGGTTGTGTGAGGAGTGTGTGAGTTTAAATCTGAATCCCACCAGCTGTGTTTCTGACTCTCAAACATCTAGAATTTTTTTTTTTTTTTGTGTATTCTGTCCTTCAAAGTAAAATTCCAGTACAATCAAACCATGATATTTTTGGATGAACAAGTCGACTATATGATAAAAGTATACTTGATATTGTATTTTGTCATTAATTAATATTTTGATGTCCAAAACAATGGTTTAATATCTTTGTGTTTCCTGAATGTAGTGCTTCATAATTGGTTTAGAGTTAAAATTTTGCTTAAAAGCCTATTAAAAGCTAAATTCATCGGTATTTTGTGTTAGAAAGTAAATGCTGATATCTAGTTATTTATTTATTTTTTTCCATTATATAGCCTATTTGTGTTCTGTAGCCTTTTTGAAATATAAGGCAATGGCTTTAATCAGAAATTGTAATAATGAACATTTTTAAAAAGCCTTCCTATGAGAAAATGTAGATTTTCTATTTAACTGAAAGAGCTTATATAATTGCAGCACTTACTGTATATTGCTTTAAGAATTATTGTTAAATTTTGGTATGATTTTCTTTATTTATTGGAATGTTACTGTTATTATTTCACTTTCTATTATCTGTGTTTGCAATGAAAATATATTGTGATAATAATCTATCCTGATTCATTGATAAATCATAAAATCAGTCAGTTAAGGCTGGTTCACACGGCAGGATAATTAGGCCGATTTTAGCCCCGATTCAGCCCTTCCGACAATCTTAGGATGCTCCGATTATCGTAAAATAATCTGATCAAATATTCCTGCCGTGTGTGGTGTGTTAAGACCGCTCTCCTCTGCTCGGAAGAACGTCGGGGCCGCTCCGATCTCAAATCGGGGATATCCAACATGTTGGATTTATTTTGCCCGATTTCTTCTCGTGTGTGATGTCCCCCGAGGACAAACAATCACGCAGCCTGTGGACTGTAGCGTGTAGCCAATCAGAAAGCGAGGTGACGAGGCAGTGATAGTACCGGGAAACAAAATCAAAACAGCCGGCGTATATAATAAAACAAATATAACAAATACAAATAAAGTGGATGGGCATAACTACATCCACAACTGCAGTCCACCAGAGTACATGGAAACGAATATATGAACGTTTATTTCAACGGTTATTAATCTGTGTAGTACGTAACAACATTTCTATGAGATAAAACAACAACTTTCCTCCATATCATGATGTAGCAAGTATAGTCCATGCTCGCGTTGTCTCCACCTCTTTGACCATCGCCTTTTCTTGTTTTTCTTATGTTTTTTTTACCGTTAAAAACAAAGCACAAACTATGACCACTGCATCCTCTTCGTCCGCCATGATTGTTTACTCTGAAGTCACGTTTGATCTCGAGGGATTTTGCGAGATTTCCCGTCTGACCTGGGAATGCTCGGGAGTCAAATCGGTTCGTGTGTGATGTGTTGATATTGCCGTGTGGCTGCACACCACACACTGAACGACCAAAACTGTTAGACCCGTGATTTTTTATCGCCGTGTGTGGGGTCTCTCAGGTTTGGAAAATCGGTCCCGTGTGAACCAGGCCTTATATAGCATCTGGAAGCAGCTGTTTTCACCATAGTCTGCTAATTCATGATTAAAACATTGACACTGTACTCTGGATTAACCTGAGGAGCGTAATTGAATGTAAAAGCCCCTGGTTCAGCATTTCGCATGATCAGAAGAGATGGATCAAGACAGATGGATGTTAAATTGAATCCTCCTCTCTCTCGGCGTGCTGCTAATTGTGCCGTTTACCTCGGTGAAAGCCTCTGACTGCGGCCGTGTACACGGGCTAATGATGATTCACACTGTCAAACGCTCCTTAATCATTAAAAGAAGAAGAAAAAGTGTGATATACCAACCACGACTGACAGACTAACACATTCAGAAGATATTGAGTGCTTTATCAGTGTGACTTCAGTCTAATCGCATTTGTTTTAAAGGGTTTGCATGATTTGTGTAGTGTTTCTATGTAGTTTATAGGTTGTACGGGGTTAGTTGCTAGTCGCTAAGTCATATATAGGTCTATCTATATATATATATAATAAGATGTAGACAAAATCTTCTGCTTTCTTACTCAAAACACTCTGTTCCCTCTGCTGATCTACCTCTCTCTCTCTCTCACACACACACACACACACACACACACACACACACACACACATTCTGCTTTGCTATTCTGCGCAAACCACTCTCATTCTCAGATATCAGGCCTCATTATTGTCATCACATGCCACATTTGTCCTCTGTTAGTGAGCAAATGGTGATAAAATGGAGCGTGGCCTCTCTCTTAGGTGCACTTAAATAAACTGGACTGTCTCTGAACACACACACACACACACACACACACACACACTGTCTGCAGATCTTGTTTTTACTGCTCTGCTGCAGCAAAGAGACTCGTTCTGTTAGAGAAACAAACTTCTTACAATCAACACGAAACAGCAACATGTTTATATGGTAATATTATTCTGTTTGGTAACTTCATATATTTTCTCTTTAGATTACGTAATGTGAACTAATGAATTGAGCCCATTTTAGCAATGTTTACTGAGAAAGTGAGTTTTGATTGCATGTTCGCTTTTGAGAAGTGTCAACACTTTAAGTATTTTTAATGACAGGATCTCTTTCACTGAGAGTTTATGATTTGAGTTTGGTCAGTGATGTGAAGGAATCTTTATGTTGTCGTTATTTCATATTTGTTGTCATTTTTTGAGAAAAATAAATAATTCATTAAAACAGATTGTGATATCAGAAAGAAGATCAGCGTAGAGTCTCTAGACCTTCATGACTGTGTTGTATCATTAAATTAACATTTAATGACATGACTTGGTTAATTCATGTTCCTTCTTAGTTGAAAATTGTTTGACCAAAACATTTTAAGTTCGATTTTTAACATCCTTGTTTGTTTTTTTTCCCTATATTTAAAATCTCTGAGAAATTGGCGTTTTATGACATTACAAGGTTAATTCATATTCTCCACTGTCAGAAAAGTAAAAACTCCTGAAAAACATTATATTATTTCCTTGATCCACCAAATTGTAAACTTTTGTCATAATCATCTTACTTTGCAAATGCATTTTAATGTAGATTTTTATCATATCTCTTATGTAAAGTATTGCATTTAGTTACAAAGTTAAATTAAACTTCTCAAACAAGAAGTTTTTTTTATTTTGTTATTATTATTAAGAATGACCATCAAAACCATTCTAAAAATGGTTTAAAATTGGGACCAAAATGCAATAACTTTACAAATGCATTTAAATTCAGTTTCACAACATCCTTCATCTGCATCAGAAACGTGAACGTTATTTTGAGAAAGCATCACCGTCTCTCGCAGCAGGTTGGATGTTGGAACACAAACCTCTTGAGAAAGTGTTGCATCATGTTATCAGTCGAGCTCTAGCAGCCGTCGTGATGTTCAGCATATGTGTGCGTAATGATTTGAGCAGCACCTCACTAGTGCGAGCGTGTGTTTGAGGCGTTGAAGAAGCGTCTGCGTGTGACCCGTGTGCTGCCGAGGTCTTTTCTCTCTGTCATGCTCGATTCCTCTGTGGTTTCACATGACAAACTGCAGAAAGTTGTTTTGTCACACTGTACCTTTATATGTTGAGTTTTTTTTTTTTTCATTGTCAGTTGCTGTCTGCGCTGTCAACCCACAGTCTGCACCTGCTCTCACATTCCTAATTAGACTTGTTTAATTAATTATATTCAGCAACAGAGCAACCTGAAAGCGCTCTCTCGTTGTCTTCCTCTGCTCTGAGGCTTTGCGGTTTGTAATAGTTAAAGTAGTGTGTAGGGGATATTCGTGTTCAAGTTTTCTGGAAGAGCTTTCCATGCTAGAGCATGAAGTTAGCAACATCAAGGCTGTGGGGTTGATTCCTAGGGTCTAGCAAAACATATATTCTGAATGCACTGTAAATCATTTTGGATGCCAAATGAATGCATTACAATAGGCTTCCTGGTTATATGAAGTGAAATTGTACTTTCACCAGGTCTTTTTACTCTTTTGAGTTAATTAGAAATAACTTTAAAAAGAAAGTTGTTAAGCAATTCTGTCACACTGGTCTGATACTAATTTAAATCAGCTTTGTGTAGGGTAAATACGATTTTTAACGATTTTTTTATTTTTTTTATGCTCACCAAGGCGGGATTTATTATTTAAAAATGACTATAAAATCAGCAATATTAATAAATATTATGACAATTTAAAATAACTGTTTTCTATTGTAAAATCTAATTTATTTCTCTAATCAAACATGAATTTTTAGCATCATTGCTCCAGGCTTCATTCTATTATGCTGATTTGCTGCTATTAGAGGATGCTACAATAATATTCAAGTAGTTATTTGGCAATTAATTAAAAAAAAATCCATTCTGAAGTAGTCATTTCAGAGGGAAATTAGGTTATCATATTTATCATGAAATATTTTGAACTCAAACATGTGATATTTTTTACACTCAAACAAAGTGATGTTGTGCACTGAAGAATCCGAGACCAGGAATGCATGTTAATAAATTAAATGGGGCCAGTTTTTATTTTAGGTTAAATTTATGTGGTATGGATATCTTTCAAAATGTATTAGATGCATATTTAACATCCTCTGTGCATTTATACAGCTTGGTATATTTACTGTAAATGCAAATCACATGCATACTTTTTATGCCAGACATTAAACATTAAGTTATTTAACAAACAGAATATTCCTTACTCTAATATCCTCCCAGATGACATTGTTCAGTGTAAACTGTCTTCCTTTCAGCGATAGAACCCATGAAGAGGTGGAGGCGTCTGTAATCAGGTGTGCCGTCTCCAGGTAAAGGACACCTGTCACACTGCCTACCAGCTGTCCGTTCCCCCTCGATCTGAAAAAAGAGCCATGAAATATTCACCGCCTGATCAGCCTCAGCACAATAGAGGAGAACTGACTTCAGGCTGCAGTGTTGGACAAAACTATATTGAGTTTCCTGCTCTCTGGCATCAGCCATATGGAGGATGGAAGCTCGTGCTACATGGTCCGGGTTATCACACCCCATCTGAGCTCATCTCATCTCAGTGAGATGCTTGCTCAGCAATGGATCCTCTTCAGTGAATGGGTGCCGTCAGAATGAGAGTCCAAACTATTGATAAAAACAACACAATAATCCACAGCACTCCAGTCCATCAGTCAATGTCTTGTAAAGCAAAAAGCTGCATGTTTGTAAAAATAAATAAATATATCATTAAGACATTTTCATTTAAATCTGTTCCTTCTGGCTAAAAGATGGACTTTTTTAATGAAGGAAGCGTTATTATGGATCATGGTCAGAAGCATTAGTTAAAAACATCATAATGAAGGATTTGTTTCTTACAAACACAAAGCTTTTCACTTTACAAGAAGATTAAATTAATGGACTGGAGGGCTGTGGATTAATGTGATGTTTTTATCAGCTGTTTAGACTCTCATTCTGACGGCACCCATTCACTGCAGACCAGCCATTGATGAGACACTGATGCAATGCTACATTTCTCCAAACCTGATGAAGAAACAAACTCATCTACATCTTGGTTGACCTGAGGGGCGATGACATTTTCAGCATTTTTTGACCTTGAAAGCATTGCATAATATCATGAATAATTATAACTACATATATAGTACATTATAATATGTATCTATTCATTGTTACATCTTTAGATGAAACATGGAATCACATAACAAACTATTTCAAATGTAACAATGAATCTGCTAAATATAATGCATTTTAACTTTGGCTTCAGTTATTTGTGTAAATATCAAATGCATTACGTTGCAAATAATGAATGTCTATATAATGCATGAAACATAAAGTGGTGTTTCTAGCAGGAAGTGTTTATGGGTCTGAAAGTGACAGAGGTGGCGTTTGGCTGCGGGATGCCCCTGCTCTGTTCAGTTTAATTAATAAAGGCAGTGCCAGGGGACTCCTGTGATACTGTCCGCTATGACAGGACGTGTCTCCGGTGCACTAAAGCATTAAATGACCAACCCCTGTCAGGCTAACTTCCATCGCCGTCCCTGGAGACCACTCACTTTTTGCTTTTTATTTTCTTTAGTTTCTCTCCTGAAAGAGGAGCTCTTGCTAGTTTTGTTCTCTTTTCCTTTTCACCCTTCTTCTTTCTTAAAGAGCGCGGCTCCTGGTTCTCTGCTCTGGGTTTTTCAGTGTCTGATGGCTCTAGTTTATTTCAGCTGGATTAATTGGTCCCTGAATGAATTCGGTTGACAGGGTAATTCATCATGAGTTTACTCTGACAGAGAGGGGGAGGAGAGGAGAGAAAGAGTGGGAACTGAGAGGATGGAGGTTGATTATGTGACTTTCTCCTGCTGTTAAAGGAATAATTCACACAAAAAAAGAAATAAAATATTCTTTCATTATTTACCTCATAATGTTGTAATCTATATAGCTGTTTTTTCTTCTTCAGGCAAGCTGTTCACATGCATACAGATAAAGCGAAGGATGACAGACACTGTTGAGCTCCTGAAAAGTGCAAAAAGTAGAAGTAGTTCATTCCCTCTGAAAAAAGGCTGAAATCTCATTTGCAATCACGGACAAATTGAAAAACAATGCCTTGATGCATTATGGCAGGTTTCACATCATTGACAGCAGATGTTTTAAGCAAACACAATTTGCCAGAATAAATATGCGACATGGAGAACGAGATTTGAGAGCTATACGGTGAAGTAATGGGTTTTGTTTACATATGTTTGTAGGTCATGCAAGAGAGTGAAAATATCCCAAATTAAAATGATCTCAATAATGGTGGGAGATTTGTGTTTGATTAAAAAAAAAATTATAATAATAATTAATTAATTTATAACATGTATGTATGTATATACTGTGTGTGTGTGTTTACCTTTTTTTGTATTATGTATTTTTGAATTTTTTTTTTTTTTCTATTTTTATTATTTAATAAACAAATAAACAAAGTTCCCAGTGTTATTTGAGTAACAACCAAAATGTAGAAATTCTGCCAAATTATTCAGAAGTCTTTAGTGTGACAGACCTGACTGATCACCCGAGTGTGCACGTGTTTGGACGATTAAAGCAGTGCGTGTTTTGACACTCAGGACCCCTGGCTGCCTGTCATTCTGCCCGCAGTAATCACATACGTGCATAACATTAGCTTTTAATTGCATCATGTATCACACAATAGCCATTAGGGCTAATTATTGAGTGGTGAGGGAGAAACGTTTGGCGCTGAATGGACCGGGCAGCACGCTGGCAATGCTGGAGTCATTTAATTCACTCTCTCTCACCCTCTCCTTCTCATTTGCTGTTGAGTGTGAACAGCTTTCACGTGAACAGCTTTGCTCTTATTTTTATGTATTGCATTTTTGCATTGCTTCAGAAGGTCTGATTACTGAATGTTCACCCAATAGTTCTCCTCATCTTCACGCGGGGCCACAACTGGCCATGATGCTCCGCAGGAGTCCCATCATTTATTTCCAAATCCAATTAGATCCTCAGTCGGATTTTCTTTGTTTCTGTCTCGTAATGAAAACTGTGCATGAGATTCATTGAGAGAACTAAATGTGTGTGTGTGTGTGTGTGTGTGTGTATAATGACATGGGTATGACACAGGTATTACAAGGAGAGAGTGACTTATGAGGACATAACCCATGTCCCCATTTTTCAAAACACTTATAAATCATACAGAATGAGTTTTTTTGAGAAAGTAAAAATGCACAAAGTTTCCTGTGAGGGTTAGGGTTAGGTGTAGGGTTGGTGTATGGCCATAGAATATACAGTTTGTACAGTATAAAAACCATTACACCTATGGGATGAACACACTTTTCACAAAAAACAAACGTGTGTGTGTGCGTGTGTGTGTGTGGTTTTTAAAAAAGCTCTGACAGTGGCAGGTGCTTTTTTTGCCGTCCTGATGAGAGCCAATCAGCTGGCAGCTCTCTCTCTCTCTCTCTCTGTCTGTTCTCTCTCTCTCCCCTCCCCGAATCCCGTCATCTGGCACGCAGAATTAACGCTCCGTTTGATTGACAGCTGCATCCAGGTTCACAGTTTACTGCTTTCAGTGATAGAGCCAGAAATGCCAATTTAGACAGGAGTGACAAAAAGTTTCCATCTAAATGGAATAATTTTACCACAGGGAATTCTCTGCTCGGGGAGGGAACGAGTCAACAGTGGGGTTTTTCTTCTCCTAACAAGGTCTGAATGACAAACATATACCACAGTTAGAGGCTGACGTGAGATGCTACACGAGGGATGAGAACGAGATGAAATACACAGAGAACTTCAGCTAACACATTTACCAGGGTAAACAGTTTCCACCAAATATCACAGTTAAAGTAGTTATTGATATTACAATCAAATATTGATAATGTACAAAATTAAATTAAAAAAAGATACCGTTGTGTAATGTGTATATATATATATATATATAAATTGAAAATGATTTGAATTGTTTATGATATATAGTATATAATTTAGATATATTAAATAATTTATTTTACATATAAAATATAAAATATGACAATTGACAAAAGCAAAAAAGACCTCTAACACTAGTTTGCTTTATTTC
Source organism: Carassius auratus (assembly GCF_003368295.1). Lineage (NCBI taxonomy): Eukaryota > Metazoa > Chordata > Actinopteri > Cypriniformes > Cyprinidae > Carassius > Carassius auratus. The sequence continues at coordinate 430,604 of NC_039254.1, forward strand.
TTTTTTTATTCTATCTGTTTTCTTTTTATTTATTATATAATAATAATAATAAAAGAATTTGCTACTTGTACTACATTAAGCTAACTGAGACTTGTTATAGCACTTGCATATCATTGCTCTTTTGTTGATTTTGATTTATTGCTTCTATTATTCCTCTTTTGTAAGTCACTGGCTAAAAGTGTAAATTTTAAAATGTAAATGTAAGTAGAATTTATACTATTTATTACCATTTTAAAATATCAATACAATTACTGTAATGTGTTTTTTTGGCTGAAACTATAGTTAGCATGGCAAACAATTTATGTTATATATTGTAGTGATGAAATATTATATTATAGTGATGAAAGTATATAGTTAATTGAATCTTAAAGTATTTATATATAAGACAGACCTGCATTAAAATCAACATTGCACAACAAAAACCTCATATTTTCTTTGAGGAGCTTCACTATAGAAAAAAAAAAGAAAAAAAAAAGAAAGTAGTTTAATGGTCAGATTTTGTTCATAGACAATAAAAAAATCTCTCCTAGGGCTAGTGATTTTGTTTCGAGCAGAATGAGCTCACCTCAGTCAATTTAGTATTTTCTCCTTTATTAATAATCAATAATGAAGCGGCAAACAATTCTCCGTAAGCCTGCAGGATTAAGAGATGGGAATAACTCACTCCCAAAGAAATTCATTGCATCCTTTTGTGAGAATACCTTCCTTTTTTTTTTTTTTTTATGAAGTCTCTGCTAATTGAATTCATCGCCATTTCTGGAAAAAAAAAAAAAAGAAAAAAAAAAAAAAAAAATATATATATATATATATATATATATATATATATATATATATATATATATATATATATATATATATATATATATATATATAGATTTGATTTAGAAGCTGCATGTTAAATGCATTCTGTATATATTAGAATATTCATGTTTGTATTCAGCCTGTGTGTCTGTAAGTCATTTCTACAGATGAAACCAGAGACAAAGCAGATTTGATCAGAATGTATTTACAGTACAGAAATGAAATTTCACACAAAATTATTTTAAAAGTTGTTATTTCACAAAATAACATAAATAATGAACAAAACAAACATGTCAGTAGTTTTATAGTTTATGCATACAACAGATTTCTTAGCTCTGCATAGGATTTGTACATACATTGAAAATGCTTTCACTATAATACTGTTTGTACAATGCAACGGCAGACTGTAAATAAAAATATACATCAACAAAAAGTCTTTGGCAAATGTGATACAAGTACATTCTCTCAACTGTAACGTATACGATGAAAACTAAAGTTGTTTGTCAGTACATGAACTCAAACAGGAGCGTACAGTACATGATAATGAAAAATGATTTGCAGAATTGCACTTGTTGTAAAGCATCGAACAAAAGGTCTTTTTTTTGCATTACTGAAACAGCTTGACAATCCCAAAGCACAGTTCTGAAAAGTAAATCATAAAGCCGATAACCAGTGACCAACCCATCTGTTGATTAATTGAACAGCTGCTAACTATTCTGTAAACACATTTAGAGGTTTAAGTGCTTCGTCTGGTCAGCAGTACATGTTTGTTTCCTCAAATGCAAAACATTGTTCACTGTTTATTCACTCAAGACACCTCATAAAGAGCACAACCCATAGTGCAAACAATAACACTGAGGGGTGAATTCACTATTCTGCATTTATTTGTTTACCAGCTCTAAACCAGACTAGTCTTAAAAGTTAGTGCATTTTATTTATTTTTTTATGCAACACTGGTCAGAACTTTTATTTAAGTCAATTACATACAAAGATTTGAATTGGAATTCCTGACATAATGACTTATGCTTATGCATCTGGCTGAAATAGTGTTTGCAGTGTTTTGCACAAAAAAGCAAGTGCTAAATCTATCATGCATTATTAGTGAATTCCCCCCTGAGAATTTGACATAATTTCATCTATGATAAACACATAGAAATGCATAATGGATGAAAATAATCCATGCATACTGTAGAGTTCATTATGATACTTTTGTCATTGTAAAAAACTAACCAAATAAATAACATAAAAAAATGTATCTTTCACTTATAATCACATCTGTTCTGGGTAGGACCAGGGTTGACAGTATCTCTGTTTCTAGTCCTGTTTCATCTCTTTCTTGTTGGTATCTGATTGTTTCTCACAGAAGTGTGTTAGAGATCTTCTGCTGGCGTTGAGAGCATGAAGAAGGCAATGTTTGCTTTGTATTTCCATGCTGAGTTTGAGTACATACTGTATCGAGTAATAGTTTACTGTGTAATGAGTGGAGCGTCAAGTTTTGAGTTTTAAAGTCCAGAGAATCTACAACCATGCATTGAAGCGGTTTTCCTCATTCAGATGTGTTCGTTTATATAATAGGTATTCATAAATAAAATCTAGACATTTTTGTACATTTGGATAGACAATGCAAAGAACAATCTGAAATGAAAATGCATTTTTCATGTAAAAATAAAAATAATAAAATCCAACCGTTGAAGTATGCCGATGAATAATATCAATGAGAGGACAAAATATAAAAGTATTTAAAAAGCCGATGTTAATTCCATTTTAAAAATCATATTTACCCTCAGTCTTTGAGATATACATTTATTGTTCGTTTATCTTTTTTTTTTTTTCTCGTCGAGTCTTTTGGGACTCGTGAGAATGGCTGAATTGTCGTTGAGATGTTTTTGTTCCTGATTGGTCTGTTCTTCATCATGTGACCGAATGATGTCCAATCAGCTGCTCTGCTCACACTGGCAGAATATGAAGTCCGAGTCCATGGGCGTGCCGCCTAATTTGGTTAATGTGGTAACTAGTGGCGGTCATAGGCAGTGGCAGCAGTTGGGGGGGCGGAGCCTCGGGATGCACTATAATAATAGGGGGAACCTGAAAGTTAATAAGAAAGGAATGTACCATTTCAATATACCAGGACAATGGCTGCATATTAATATTTTAAATGCATATTTGTTTTAAGTATCATATTATTATATAATGTTGTTATTGAACGGCAGTTCTTCCATGATGTTGCTTTCACAATAACTAATGCAAATTCCACCGATTACAATAATACCAATTTTTGAAATGTTTTACATGTAATAAACTTCACCCAAGATGAATTACAAACCATTTAAGTTGAACCGATTATGCAAATGACTGGGAGAATATTTTTACAGAAAACATATCTCATGCCATTTCAGTTAATATTTGGATGCTTGCAACATTTAGCTTGTGCACTAAAACATTCGCAGCTAATCGTTACTGCGTTTACATTAATTACGTCATGATTATTGGTAATTCATAACACTACAAAAAAAGTCACAAATTAGAAAAGATGTAGAAGATTCTATTGTTTTAGATCGCTTAAAATCTGAAAAATCTGTAAATGGGACTGTTAATTAATTATTTTCTAGCATTAATTTCTTTCAAATCTAAATTCTGGCTCTTAACAGAGAGTTAACCAGTTACAGCTTCTACACTTCACAGCTTTCTATTATTTGTTTGTTTGTTTGTTTACATTTCGATTTTAAAATCTGCTTTATTTATTGTTTGTTTGTAACAAATGCCACTCCTATAATACTAGAACTATGGTTCATTTCTGTAAGAGACACTCACTCAGTATTGCTGGGTTGCTGAATCTCCAGGCTTCATTGTAGGTGGTGTACTGTGGATGGCTGTAGGGATTCCCTGAAAATTCGCTCCCTGAAATGGGACAATGACATGCATGTTAAAATAATGCACCATCCATTTTACATAACAGCTGCTTGAAAAATCGATTAAACTTTTTTGAACGTATAGATTTGCATTGTCTGATTTCTTAAACCCATGTGTCCTGCTGAATGACTGCACTACTGTGCTGCTTCCTTCTCCAAAGTTTCTCTCTCTGTTGTGTGATTTGATTGTGTAGGAAGTCAGAGCATCGTGCTGAACAATGTTGGTCCAACGCTGTTTCTCTTTTATGGGATAATAAAGAGGTGTTTTTTATATGCTGTCAGTAAATCTCTCTGTGAAGCAGCACGACTGTAGAGAGCTTATTACCTGGAGCGGCTAAAAATAATACAAGATCGAACCACATTTTACGAATTAGTGTGAGCTCAGTGATCACAAAATGCCTTTCATCTGGAAATCTGTTGGACCAGTTAATTCTTTAGTCAATTGTGGTTTGATGGTGTATAGTTAAAGGCTTCCTGCATTCACACACCGGTGAAATGTTGCTTCTGTGAACATCTGCAGCCTGCTGTAAACACTACACAAGCCCAGTGGACTTCTTTTATTGAGTCAGATTGGTATCAGTGTCTGGTCACTTCATAAAATCTAATATTTTATTATTTAGGCTTTCATTAGTTTAGAGAAGTATGGAAGTCAATGGCTACCAGCAACTGTTTGATTACTAACATACTTTAGAATATCTTCATTTGTGTTTGGCAGAAGAAAGAAACTCATACAGATCTAAAAAAAAGTGGAAGGCGAGTAAATGATTCAATAATGTTGTTGTTTTGTTTGTTTGTTTGCTTTTGGAGGGGGAGGGATGAAATGTGTAATTTTGTATATTAAAATAATTTGTATTGTATTCGAGTTTAATGTGCTCAGACAGCAACACTATACAAAAGTTTGGCATTTGTAAGATTAAAAAAAAACTTTTGAAAGGAACCTCTTCTGCCCACCAAGGCTGCATTTGTTTAATCAAAATACAGTAAAAACAGTAATATTGTGAAACATAATTATAATAAAAAAAGTGTTTTCTATTTGAACATATGTTAAAATGTAATTCACCAAAGCTGAATTTTTCAGTGCCACATGATCCTTCAGAAAGTGCTCAGGAAACACAAAGAAACATGCTTATATATATATATATATATATATATATATATATATATATATATATATATATATATATATATAAAAAAATTATAAATATATATTTTTTATATATATATATACAGGGCCGGATCTAGAAAAATATTGATAGGGTGGCGCGAAGGGGGCAGGAATTTTTGAGGGGTGGCAACATATGGCAGACGTATATCTACTGAATTTAGTCACAGTTATCACAGTTTGATGATAAATATATGTGCACACTACAAAAGGACACAGGCTATCATTTACAAACTTAATCTCATGCAATCAATGTCTTGAATTTGAAACAGTTATAACAAACATTACAAACATATAAGGAATAAGTGACCATACCCCATAAGCACCACCACACTCACTAATGCATACAGTATGCATCGACATGTAAATAAGAGCATTATAAAAGTTTCAGTGTTATCAATATGTTGATTTATTATAAGAAACACAAGATTTTAACAGCCAATGACATTTCCAGCTGGGGAGACTCAACTGATTTTCTGCTGTTTAGTGTTAATCATCATCTAGCCATCATTTAGCCTTAGATGTTATATGAATATGGTCCCTGAAGCATAGGTTTTATTAGCTGACAATAATAATAAATAAATAAACATTATAGGCACAAATACAAATGTACTTTTAGAAAATGTTTTTGAAAAATATGGTGTTATTGTTTTGGCAAGCTTAAATTAAAACTTCTATGAAAACTTGTGTGATATTCCTTTAAAATAATGTTTTAGTAGATCTTTTATTAAGTATATTTTACTAAGCAATTTCTTACATAATTTCTTTGAGTTAGACCAAACTTTTATTTTGGTGAGTTGTAAACAGAGTTTCTGTGTTTTTTAATTAACTATTATTATTAGCTAATAGGAAGTATAGCATATCAAGTATGCTAATACTTGAAGTATAGTATACTCTACTGTGCAATAGCACTATATTTCTGTTTGAATTTCTTCAAGTTGTACCGAAAGTTTATTTTGACAGGTTGTCGTAAAGACATTGCCGGTTCTGTCAGTCTGTGTATATGATTCAAATGAATGACGATAGTTTTATCAAATGAAATGGTGAAATGGTGCACATGTGTAGCATACATCATGCATCAATATAGTGAAGAGCTGAAAACACCACGCGTGCTTCAGTGTGTGTGTGTGTGTGTGTGTGTGTGTGTGTGTGTGTAGTAGAGCACACATTCCCAGAGACGTGTATAACAACACCTTAAGGGCTCCCATAAGCAGGATTTATTGTTGTGCCCCCTTTCCTCAAATATGATGATGGAAAAAAACTATAGGGGTGAAAAAATAACTTATCAAATAAAAATTTATTTTTATTATTTACAAATCACAATTGTAGCTCTTGACGTTTACCTGTGGCTATAACTTTATTAAAACTCTAATTTAATTTATAGTCTCAAGCATTCAGAAATCATGCAAAAGGAAACTAAGCAGTTTTACTATGATAAAACCATGGTTTATTTTTGTAAGGGTTGTGATATGCACGTTTTTTGTTGAATAAATTATAAAGCCTGTGTCATCTATAGCAAAAATGTGGCCAAAAATGAAAGATTAAGTGAATATTTGAATGAAATGTTTGGTCAGTAGCCTAAACAAGGATTTGATTGTCCTGTAAGTGTAACAGCAGCAATCACATGGCATTTGTAATAACATGTACATAAATTGTTTATTTTTATGTTTATGTTATGTTTTGTATTTGCCTACATTATGTATTTTAACAGTGTTATTATTAACCAATCATTATTGCCTCATTATTTTTTTTTACATAATGCATTTTAAGCCATTTTAAAGGCTATTGATGGCTTAGGTCTGTTTTTATAGCAACAACAACAACAACAAAAAAATATTACAGTATATTAATACTTTGTAAATTATTAGAGTTTGGGGATCGCAAATCATTTGAATCAGTTCGGGAGTTCGTAGCGGGATCGCGAATCATTTGAGTCAGTTATGGGGATCGCGAATCATTTGAGTCAGTTTTGGAGTTCGGAGCGGGATCGCAAATCATTTGAGTCATTTCGGGAGTTCAAAGCGGGTTCGCGAATCGTTTGAGTCAGTTTGGGGATCGCAAACCATTTGAATCAGTTCGGGAGTTCGGAGCGGGTTCGCGAATCATTTGAGTCAGTTTGGGAGTTCAAAGCTGGTTCGCGATTCATTTGAGTCAGTTTGGGAGTTCAAAGCGGGTTCGCGATTCATTTGAGTCAGTTTGGGGATCGCAAATCATTTGAATCAGTTCGGGAGTTCGGAGCGGGTTCGCGAATCATTTGAGTCAGTTTGGGGATCGCAAATCATTTGAATCAGTTCGGGAGTTCGGAGCGGGTTCGCGATTCATTTGAGTCAGTTTGGGGATCGCAAATCATTTGAATCAGTTCGGGAGTTCAAAGCGGGTTCGCGATTCATTTGAGTCAGTTTGGGGATCGCAAATCATTTGAATCAGTTCGGGAGTTCGGAGCGGGTTCGCGAATCATTTGAGTCAGTTCGGGAGTTCAAAGCGGGTTCGCGAATCATTTGAGTCAGTTTGGGAGTTCAAAGCGGGTTCGCGATTCATTTGAGTCAGTTTCGGGATCGCAAATCATTTGAATCAGTTCGGGAGTTCGGAGCGGGATCACGAATCATTTGAATCAGTTAGTAGCGGGTTCGTGAATCATTTGAGTCAGTTCGGGAGTTCAAAGCGGGTTCGCGATTCATTTGAGTCAGTTTGGGGATGGCAAATCATTTGAATCAGTTCGGGAGTTCGGGGCGGGATCACGAATCACAAAAATTTATCACATAAATTTTCTAATTGCCCATAACCTTTAATTCGTTGCTGCCAACTGGGGTGGCAGCAGGGGTGGCAATGGCTTTCTTTTAGGGTGGCATTTGCCACCCCGGTAGATCCGCCCCTGTATATATATATATATATATATATATATACAGATTTGCATTGTCTTACTAAGAGAAAAAATAAAATAGTATCAGTTTGGGCTGGGTTGCTCTATTTTTGTTAGATAAATTGCAGAAAGGTATATGTTTGGAAAAATTAGTGGTGTACTACTTTTTACTTATTTATAAATAAATTATATATGTATATGTATATATATATATATATATATATATATATATATATATATATATATATATATATATATATACATACATAAGTAACAAATAGTACACAAGTACACCAGTAATATATATATATATATATATATATATATATATATATATATATATATACATACATAAGTAACAAATAGTACACAAGTACACCAGTAATATATATATATATATATATATATATATATATATATTTTTTTTTTTTTTTTTTTTTTTTTTTAAGTATAAACTCCAGTGCATTGTTTTTATACCCTGCCTTTAAAATAAAATAATTCTTATTTTGGTAGAAAATAAGGTCTTTAGCAGCTGTAGTACTTTAAAAAAAAAAACATTGAAATATCTGGAGATGCTCACCAGGAACCATTCCAGCCAGTGTGGACGTCGGGTAGCTGCCCTGTCCGGTGGGTGGGACGTGAGGGGGATATCCAGGTAAGGTTGTGTTGGCCATATCCCGACCTGCACACAATAAATCACACCAACACTCACTTTCTGTTCCATCCATAAACTATAACTAATTCTCAATAGACTGCAAATTCATTTTGAACATCACTCTTACAAATAAAGAACATCCATGGAATGGTCCTTTATAATACAAAAAAGGTATTAAAATGTAAGAAACAAATAATTTTTTTCCATGCCATCAATGCAAAACAAACTCATTCTGGTTCCGTTATTTTTAAGAGTGTTATTGAATGATTTTAATGATTTAAATAATACATAATCTGTTTTGGGTTCTGAGACAGAAACACAGCAGCTTCAGTACATTTGCAGAAACACTGTGAATCAAAGGATTTATTCTTTTCCTTTTGGGGTCAGAGCAGAGAACAGATGTAAGCAGGGTCAAACCGACCGGCCCATACTGGCCTCCGCTAAACAGTCAATGTCTCTTCTTAGCACTAAGACGCTCCACATTCAGAGCAGTAATTGGGGCTGACGCTTGGCTGTCCTCCCCAACGCCGTGAAGCCTCGACCCAGCCGAGCACTGGAGCCTAACACCCCTTACAGACTAATGTTTTTGTTCAGGAAAGGGGGGATGAGGGAGATGTGGAGGGTTTACTGGGGACGCTGGGGGAAACTTGGCCACCGGTTCAATTCTAATGAGCAGGACAGTGTCCATCAAACTCAACGAACGTAATCCTGTGTGGACCGGTTTGCCAATGAGTAGAAAAACACATGCAGCACAGTGCAAAGGCTAAACAGCAGCTAAAAATGCACTTGAACAAGACAAAAATCTGATCATACTTTTTTATTTATTTATAATAAAAAAATAGATATTGCAAATCATTAAAGGAAGTTTGCCAAAGAAAAAAGGACATTTTCAGAGATTGTCCTCACCCTCAAGCAATCCAAGATGTAGATGAGTTTGTTCATTACATTTGGAGAAATGTAGCATTACATCAGTGTTTCATCAATGGATGCTCTGCCAGTGAATGGGTGCCGTCACCTTTTGTCTTCTCTAGATGTTAACTGATGGACTGGAGTGGTGTGGATTATTGTCATGTTTTTAACAGCTGTTTGGACTCTCGTTCTGACGGCACCCATTCACTACAGAGCATCCATTGCTGAGAAAGAGATGTAGTATTAAATCCGAGCAAATTCCTACAGTACATTTTCTCTTTCAGGTGCACTTGTTTGAATACTTGAGTGTGTTTCTGACTTACAAAAACTGAGAAATTACATGGCTAGACTCAACAAATGCATAACACCTATTTAATTTTCTATACCTCTTCGCTAAAAATCAGGATGACCTTAGCATTATCTGAAAAAGTTGAAAGGGTTGAGTGCGAACACTTGCTATAACATCGCTTTGTTCAATTTGCTATGACAGGGACACCCTAATGTTCCAACAACGAGGCTATGGGAAACATTTGACCTCTATTTTCTATATTCAGGATGCAGCAATTTATCACCAGCCAAAAAACACGGCACCCTAATTAATTACAACTAAGCAAAGGGATGTTTGGAGAGCCAAATTGCCCTAATTCCCTGGATGTACGGTGAAAGTCATTTGTTATCAAATGTGTGCTCAAAGGTTAGTTTGCTTTTTGTGAAGATGGGATAAGCATTAATTTGTGTGACTAAGAGCGTGGTGCCCTCAGGTGCGGACACGGATAGCCAGTTTGTCAGGAGAGAGAGAAAGAGAAAGAGAAAGAAAGAAAGAGAAACTACTGATTCTTTTAAGTTGACAAATTCATTGCAATTTCCAGATGTATTTTCCATATAACTGGACAAAGTTCAGCATGAGCAGTAAACCAGATCTAGTGTTAAAGATTTTTAAGTAGACAATAATGATATATTATTACTAAATATTTTACAATGCAAATGTTACAATAAATCTATTAATTCTAAATCCTATAAATATATAATTATTTCTATATAATATATTATATTTTTATAAATTATATATATTCAGGCAGAAAGGATTTTATATGAAGATAATTATATTTTGTAACAGGTTATTATATATATAAATAATTATATATATATATATATATATATATATATATATATATATATATTTTTTTTTTTTTTTTTTTTTTTTTTTTTTTGCAGGAAGTAGGGATTTTATTTTAGGACAAGCTGAGAAAATAAAAGATGTGTATCTGTGAGGTATTCACAGTTCACCAAGAACCCTCATCTCCTCTGGCACCGGCTGCTTCATGAAGCGTTCATTTTTAATAGATTATGCAAATTCCCTTGCATAAAATCAACAAGATCAATAACTGTGGGCATTTTAATTGGGGTTGAAAAACGTGGAGGGTGACTGTGATCTGCGTTTCTTTTCTGTTAAGGAAACCATTCATCTAAACACTGGATCTCAGCCAAACCAACGGAAATCATTTAAATATCTTTGTTTTGATTCTGAATTTGGTAAGTTTATGATGCATGTTTAAATGCACATTTACATTCACATGTAGTACTACGAAAAAATGTTGTACTCATCCTGAAGTCGTTCTAAATACAAAATCTAAACTTTATGCACTGTATATCATATAGACTGTTTTAAAGGTTTTGTTTTATTTGACTCGACAACATTCATTTTCATATATATTCTTCATAACATCTCCTTGTGTGTTCATGAAGGTGAGTAAATGATACATTAACCTGATGATTACATTCATCCCTGATTAATATAAACAGCACATGAATCTGTTGTGACCTGAAACTACCATCAACAGATAATCAGTTCGTCAACTACAGTCTCACTCTCTCTCTCTGTCTCTCTCTCTCTCTCTCTCTCTCTCTCTCTCTGTCTCTCTGTCATCAGCCAAACACACACAACGATGGCTGTAATGGCTTTCGCATAATTATGTGAATTTTAATAAAATCTGTGTATATTTATCTTTGACCTGAAGACGATCGTAAAACTGTCAGTAAACTTCACACATTTCACATTAATAACTGGCACAACAAGCACACTACGTTTTAATTAACCGTCCCATCATTTATTATTAACAAGAGCGAGCGAGCGAGCGAGCGAGCGAGAGAGAGAGAGAGAGAGAGAGAGAGAGACAGAGAAACAAATACCCCACGTTCCCTGTCTGCCATGAACACATGATGAATATGTTTATGTAAATGTTAATATTTGATATCATTTTGAAGCTCAGCGCTGTGATGGAGCAGTTAAGGAACCAACGTCCTCTGTTTCATTAAGTTAGTTATAAGACCAATATAACTACACAAAAGAGTTTTACAACTGCATATGTAAATCATGCATGTAGATAAAACATGATTGACTTTACATTTCAAGAGTTAAAAAGTATATTCAATGTATTAGTGTTCCTGTAGCTCAACTGGTATAGCGTTGCGTTAGCAAACAAGCTAGCGTAAGGTTGGGAGTTTGATTCCCCCGGGAACACATTATAGGTAAAAATTGATAGCCTGAATGCACTGTAAGTCGCTTTGGATAAAACCGTCTGCTAAATGCATAAATTTAAAATTTTAAAGCCTTGCATGGATAAGAGCAGGGAGAACAGAGAACCCAGGGTAATCAGAACCAACATAAATGTATTGCAGATTTAATAAAAGTTCAATAAATTAATGTAACATTTTATAAATCAATCTGATTCAGATGACTGAATCCTGACTGACGAGAGGAGGAGCTGGGGATGGAGAAGGGTAATTAACTTCTGAGCAACGCAAAAGCTAATAATACTGATGGATATATATATATATACATATGGTGCTGTGATAGGTGTCCTATAGATATAGTAAGACATGGATCAGCTGATGCGAGATTGACTAATGTGATCTGCCAGAACTGACACTACGCTTAATTATTATACTTTACTGCACAAGGCCACAGTGTGAGAATATTTAGCTATTAAAGCTGAATGCGAGGGGGTGAATGGTCATGAATGGGACTGATCATGTGACCTTACCTACAGAGTAGCTCTGTGACACGCTGACGCCCAGGTCAGAGGTCGTGCCGGAGGATAAACTGGGTTTGGCTTCATCCAGGCCTGCGTTTAATGCAGGGAGGCTGTATTCACTCGCCTGCAGACCAGAGCAACATCAAGAGCACATCAGCATCTCAACACTGTACCAGACAGACTTCAGTTCCTCTGTCTTTATTGTCCTTTCCTCTTTCAAATCAAACTAAAACTCACTTCTGTTATGCTTCATGTCTTTCCCCCTTACTATGTTCTTCTTTCTTGCATTTTTTTAATTTTCATTTTTTTTATCTACATGCTATTGATATTACTATTTTCTCTTCCTTTAAGTAAATTATTAATTTCCTGACCCTATACAAATATATATTAAAATCCCAAAGATTTACATTGAGAGAGATACTCGAACTATATACAGACAATAATATCAGAGGTTGGTCTGAGTACTTGGTACTTTAGTATTATTTATATACTATATATATATATTTAGAATTAGACTTTATTTTAAATTTTCAATTTTCATTCAAATGTATTTTTATATGTTAAGTTTACATTTTCACTTAATTTTTTAGTAATTTTTCATTTATTAATTGTATTATAAATTTTATTTAATTGTAATATTTATTTGTTTTAAGTATTAGTTTCACTTAACTTTTAGTTTTACATTTTTTTATGTTTTTATAATTTTTATTAGATTTTTTATTATTATTTCGTATTTGTATTTTTTATTATTATTTTCAGTTATTAATTTTAGTGCTTTTCCACAGACTAATTTCAATCATCAGTTTTATTAATTTATGAATTAATTTTTATCTAATATTTATATTTGATTTATTCCAGCTAAAGTTGTATGCTAAATATTTTTAATAGTTCTTGCTAATGATAATCCTTGCAACCCTCCACAACACCCAGAAATATTTCTTAACAACCTCTTTGTCTTATAAAACAAAATCTCTTCGCCACAACATGCCATCATTTGAGGCGATTGTGTTTCCCATTGGCAAAACCCTTTCTAATTTTTCTAGAAAGTAAAAATGATGACACATTAGTGTTGTTATAATGAATTTAAATTGAGGCTTTGATTAGTTCACCTCATTCTATAACTAAGATCATTTCTGAAGTGCTGTTTTAGCCTTTGCTGAATCACGTATAGTTGCAAGACCCTGCTTCTGAAATGACATTGATAAGATTTATGATTTTCACAACCCCCTTCCATTACAGATATGCTCCTCAGACCGTGTCAGCAGATGGGGAACTGTTTTCTTTCTCTTTTTTTTAGCTCTTTTGTTATTTAATGAGATGAGACTTCCGGCGTCTGCATGTTGAGAAAGCTATCCAAAGTGTATGTGTGTGTGTGTGTGTGTGTCACGAGGAAGGCCCCTGACCCCAGCCATGTCTGTCTCTATCCCAGATAAACTCTAATTGTGGGCAACTACTGTTTTCGGCAGCCCTGCCTGATGTTCCACTCTTTTCGGTGGAGGCCGTGGAGCAGAACAGGCTTTTCTCATGCAGATAAAGGGGAGAGTGAAAAGGATGAGCACATGGCTGGCAGAAGTGTGGGAGGAGAGCCTATCTCATTCAGCATCTCCAGAATGGCTTTTTAATGCCTCTAAACACAACCAAACCACTGGCTCTGCTCTGATAGCTAGTCAGCTGCCTATGTAGGGAGTGTCTTAGGCATCACAGGCACGCTCTGGAAATCAAAAGTTGCTCCGAAAGGTAAGATGTGCTCTTTTGGCCAAATTTGAAGACAAGCAATACCAATGCATCACGACAAGCTCAGTGAAAACCTAGAAAATATAACATTATAATAAATTATAATATATTATATATATATATATATATATATATATATATATATATATATATATATGTATATATATATTATTATTATTTTATTTTATTTATTTTTTTTATCTCACTGAGCTCACATACATAAACCGTTTATTCAGAACAAAAAAAAATTATTAAAAAGGGATAAAAACTAATTTTGTTATAAATTGCAATTATTAAAATGTAGTACTTCACGTGAGGAGCGCTACTTGTGTGGTGTTAAATATAAAATAAAGAAAATATAAACATAGTTAAAAATAAAACTAAATTTACTTTTGTGAAGTTATATTTCTACAAATGTAACAGTATAAAACAATGTGAAATTATTATTATTATTAATTATACTAAAGCATCATTTCTCATTTTCATTTAGTTTAACTAAAATATATACTAATAAAACTATAACTATATTATTTAACATCAATTCAATAAAAATCTATAAAAATCTCAATGATGCTAAAATAAAACATGCATTTCGCATAAATTGTACTATGTCTTTATTAGTAGCAGAATTAGCTGTAGACATGTAGAGCATTCTAGTCACTTTTCAAATAATCTGATTGCATTGCTGTAATCATGATTCCTTAGTAGGCAGCTCCCTAAGCAGGCAGACAGCAAGGAAGCTCACTAGGTTTGAAACAGAGCCCTTAAATAATAGCTCAACATAGAGAGAGAGAGAGATAGAAAGGTGGTCTGGTTTAGGGATAGCGAGAAAAAAAAAGAAAAGTGGTCTATAAAGGGAGAAAATAGTCTGATTAATATTGCTGTAAATTAAAACTGATTTTTCTAGAACGTACCATTCGTTCATTTTTTCCTTCAAAGGCTTTCCGTGTTTCCTTCATTTTTGCCCCCTCCTTTTTAATACCCTCTTTGACGGCCTTTGTGATTGCGAGTCATTTCCAATTCATTTCGGTATTGATCTTGCAGTGAAAATCAGTTTTGTAATTAGCTGCAAATTAGGCCTTCTTCTGGAGGTGAGTGCTGTCGGCCTGATTAATCGCTGGAGTAATGTCTCCCGATCGCACCCAAATTAAAATGAACTCAATTAGGCCATTCCCTTTGCTTTATGGCTCGGGCTCGCTCTTTCGGGGAGAGAAATTAATCGTCACTTGTTGTTTAGTAGTCTAATGAAAGTAAATAAAGGTTATCCATTATAATAAATCCAACACTTTTAATACAAAATTGTACATAAAGGCTTTCATATGCTGCTGTTAATTGCAAACGTTGTTGCTTTGTGAGTGTTTGGCCACATTTAGAGTTTGTAAACGCTATGAAGGAGCTGCACAGGAAATGACATCATTTCTCATGTGCAGCCGAGTGGGCGGTAGCTCATCTCATGTTGTTTTTTCCTGAGAATGTATTTTTATTTCCATCAGAAAATCAATAAATGGAGGGAGTTTTGCTCTGTGATCCTCAATGCATGACCGGAACACCAGCATTTACTGATAAACAACACGTTTGTTTATACACACACACACATATACACACACACACACACACACACACACACACACACAGACTTAAAAGAAAAAGCTTTGGAAGCACACCATAAATATTGTAGTTTTCTAAGAAATCATGCTGAACTATTTTTAGACAGAGTGAACACCTTAGACATAGTATGTATATATGTGTGTGTGTGTGTGTACATATATATTATTTTCATTTATTTTGTGTTAATAAAATGTTTTGAACTTTCTATTTATCAAAGAATCCTGAAAAAAATGTAGCACAGTTTCCATAAAAATATTAAGCAGCATTTTTTTTTTAGTATTGATAATAAAACGTATAAATAATTGAGCATCTATATATTTGACAACAACCTAGCCCCAAATCAGCTTATTAGAATGATTTCTGAAGAAAACTGAAGACTAAAGATGCTGAAAATACAGCTTTGATCAAAGGAATAAATTACACTTTAAAATATATTCACATAGAAAACATTTTAATAATATAATTGACAAAATTACTGTTATTACTGTATTTTTGCTTGCTGAGCATAAACATTAAAACATATATATCTTATTTTATCATAGTACGACCACTGTATTGTTTGTAAGGATAATTATATTTCCCAGCTACAGAGGGTGACGTCACTCACCTGCTCCGGTTTGATGTGTTCAGGAGTGGGAAAGACGTCTGGGAATGCCGGCCTCTCGAACACTCGGTCCAGAGCGTCTAACTGCTGCTGGGTGAAGGCATCGGCTCGCAGGTGTTTCCTCAGGCTCTCCACGCTGCCCTGAGAATCACTGCTCTGCGCTGAACCCACAGAACCGTCTGCAGACACAGAAAACCGCCTTCAACAACATCTACACGCCGTGAGAATATTCTAGAACCTGAGTGAGGATCTTCTGAGCCAAATGAGTGAAGGGCACGTTTCAGATCAATTAGCATTAGGATATAAATAACTATATCAAGACTCTCTTCACGACGCAAGTCTTATAATAGAGCAGTGGTTTTCAACCTGTTGTCCGCGGCCCCCTAGTGGTTCGCGATGGTATTGCAGGTGGGCCGCCAATTGCTATTAAAAGATTTTATAATATTGTTATTATGTGTAAAAATGTATTATTTTCTGTTCATTGCCAGTTCATTCAATTAAGACAGTTAACAATTTAGCTTCTGAGTACTAAGTTATCACAATAGCGGGGTCAGTTAATTTTTTTTGCAGTTGTTCGCGCAAACATATGTGTTTGGTTATGTGGGCCGCAAGTTGAAAAAAGTTGGGAATCACTGTTATAGAGTATATTATGTGTATGTTAATGTTATCTGAAATATTTGGTCACGTCACACATCCTAGGCCTATATTAGCTGTCTGTGTTTACATGTGCACAATGCATTGCATGCTCATCTTGTTTTCTCCAGGCGTGTGCAACACTGATTTGATTCTCCAAAACCTCTTTACTCTGAACCTGACACACACACACACACACACTTGAAGAAAACCTCTGCTGTTATTGTTCAATCTCTTTACCGGTTAAACAACGCTCCACAAACAGCACTTTCTCTTGGTTTTCCTCTGACCTGATTACCCTTGTGCTGAGTAATAGACTGCTTCACACCTTCCTCTCTCTCTTTCTCTCTCTCTCTTCTCCTTTTCACCCTGCCAAAACACTTTAGAGCTCCTTTAAATATCTTCACATCCGCCTTCTCTGGAAAGTCGCGTCTCCCTTACAAATCTGTCAATCTACATTCGCAGCATATTATGTTCTCTGTGTGGCCCGCAGGTGCTGTGATGTATGATGCTCTGCCTCTAATGATTGACCCAAGAGAGAGAGAGAGAGAGAGAGAGAGAGAGAAGCCTAAGAAAAACTCCCATTCTTTAGGCATTAAGAAAAATTATGTAAATGCATTATCAAATAAATGCTGTTTTCTTTTCTTTTTTTCTTTATCAAATAATCCTGTGGGGGGATTCTTTAAAAATGTAAAAATATTAAGCAGCTTATCTGTTTTGAGTATTGATAATTATCAGAAATGTTTCATGAGCAGCAGTGTCACATGAAGATCATGTGACACTGAAGACTGGAGGAATGATGCTGAAAATACAGCTTTGATCACAGGAATAAAATACATTTTACTATGTATTCACATTGAAAACAGTTATTTTAAAATGTAATAATATTAACTGTTTTTACTGTATTTTTAATTAAAAAGATGCAGCCTTGCTGAGCATAAGGGACTCATAAGGTTGCACCCAAACGAGTGATTATCAGTGAACATTAAAAGAAAATATAATAAAAATAAAAAAATCATTGGATGGACTTTTTTTTTTTTGTCCCATTTTGTTCCAGTACTCAAGTATCAGTGAGAAGAGAGACGAGGGGATAGAAAGAGAAAGATAAAGAGAGCGGGATTGCTGGAGTGATGGAGGCTCAGGATGGAATGAAGTGTTGATGAGTATCCTGTCCCAGCTCATCGTGTCTATAATACTCTTCTTGATCGCACATTTTTCACTGCCGCTGAATTCAATTGATCAATCATGTCTGTCTGATGGCACCATTTCAGCTGGTTATTACCACTGCGCTTGTCACGGTGACCTTTTCTTTCTGCACAGCGTGCTCTTTCACACCACACACACACACACACACTGGACACTGTTCTTTCTGTGCGTGTGCATGTGTGTGTATGTCTACACAAGTAGATTTTTAAGTTTTCTGAAGCTTGCAATTCTAGGGTGCTCTATGTGTTTTAAAGCTGTTAAGCTCTAAGCATAAACCCCTAGAACACATATGCTGTGTTGTATTGCTTGTTGTGTGCATTGATAGTATTGCCTTTTGTTTCTATGTTTTTCAAGGTAGTTGATAAAATTTTTAAGCATTTTTTAGTCTGATATGTGGTTTGCAGTTGCTCACTAGCCGAAACTGCATCCTAAAATCTCTGAGCAATAGTAATAGTGATGCTTGACTTAGTCATGTGTTTCCCCCAAGCTGCATGTTTCCGAGCAGGCGCTCTGTTTGGACAGCTCCCATGGGGGTCCTTGAGGTAGAGTGGGTATTTGCTGTATCAAGCGCAGGGGCAAATTAAGTCATTAATTAGGTGCCATTAGGGAGCCTGGGCCACAAACCTGATCAATACAACTGCATTTGTCATTCACACCAGTGACAACAGCTTCCCACTCACTGGATGATCAACGTGCACACGTGCGCCCATTACTGTTCTGGCAGGAGCGATGGACCTAACGCTTCAGCTGCTTAGAGAAAATTAACTACTGAATCCACATGCGACTCCAACTGTGACCAGGAACCAACATCATTATATTACAGCAAAATATGCTTTGAATAAAAAATCTAAACAATATTACAAGGAATATTAGATGTAGATATAGATATTGTTTATTATATTGCAATGCTCTGAGAAAATAAGATGCAAAAGCTGTCATTGTGGAGTTACCCTTTTAAAAAGGCACTAATATGCACAATTTAGTTACATTTATTGTCCTAAAATGCTCACTTTAGGCAAGGCAAGGCAAGTTTATTTATATAGCACATTTCGTACACAATGGTAATTCAAAGTGCTTTACATAAAAGAAAGTAAGAAAAATAAAAACAAAAATAAAACAAGAAATTTTTAAACTTTTAAAATGATTAAAACATTTACATGAAATAAAATGAAGTGGAAGCATATACAGGCTAAACAAGAGCGGTGCAAGAATTGAGCCTTGTGGGACGCCACATGTCATAGACGTCCACTTAGACTTATGCTTTACTTTAGAGGTAAATAAGGTACACATGTGTAGCTTTTGAAAGGCTGTCCCAGACAATGTTATATCACACTTTGTGAAAAGAATAAGACACAAAAAATACTGGCATTCTACAGCAGCTCTCAAATTAAATAACATTTTGTCCATGTAGTTTGCATATGCAGAAGTGCAAATGAGATTTCGTATGACTTCAGAAGACTTTATATAGTGTCCAAGTCATATAAACTAATTTTATTATACTTTAATGGAGCCCAGTCTCCATTATGGCAATGCTTTTGTTTTTGTGTCTCATACAGGTTTGCGACAAAATGACAGAATTATTATTAATTCTTACAAAAAAAAAAAAAAACACTTGCATTTTACTCTCTCACACACACTTATGCCTATTACTTTGTTTTCCCATATATTGACATTAGATACTATTTTAGGGAGTAATGTAATATTGCAATGCATTATTTTTAAAAGTACCTTTCCCCCACAATGCCATTGGTGCTTATGTAACGGCTTTCACCTGGAGCCTCAATGGCACCGGCTTTGAGGCGCTGGTACACAGTCGCAATGTGTGCTGCCCTGCTGCTGTGGTATTGATCTGCGACTGAGTGGAGAGGATTCCTTTTGACATGAGTCAGTATTAAGACTGAGGTAACGAGGGAGCGTGCTTTCTCAAAGCAGATAAGCAACTTCAAAACGCCGCAGGATTCACACCCACAGGGCCTGACCCCATGAGAAAGAGAGAGACCGAGTGGCAAACCAAAACAGTACCTAAACTGTTTATTGCATAAAAGTAAATTAGGACAAGTATCAATTTGTATACTAAAGACTTAAAGTACATACTTCCCAAATTCTGAGTGTGTAGTAAGAGGTATATAGACACTTTCATGTAACATTTGTATTTGCATCTAAGCGTCTAGAGCAACTCATTACCTTAATTGAATGTTTTCTCCTTACTATTAGCTGAAAAACCTGTAAAGGACTAACTTTTCCACTTCTAGTATCCTAAAAAAAAAAAAGCAAGTATCAATGCAAAAGTTAACTATACATGTATATGTCATGTGCTGTTTTCAATGTACTATAAATGAGGCATGTTAATTGTAATCTATTATACTATTGAGGATGTATAGTATGTGAACTGCAGCGATCCTGTTATAATGTGTATATACATTTGTTCAGTAAATATATATATAGAAAAAAAATCTGATCTCTGAGGGAAACAAATATCCAGTGTAAAAAAAATAAAACCCAACAATTTGTTTAAACAACATTTAAACAATAATATTGTGAATTAAATAGTTGAAAACTGTAGTGCATGTTCCATAATCATAGTTTAATTCTAATCTCGCATATTTAGCATGGATAGCATGTGAATTATACTAAACTGTAGATATATCTAAAAAATAGCAATATGCAGATAAATTATAAGCTTGCATTTCATGTTTCTACGTTTCTATGTTTATCTTTTAGTACACATCCTAGTCATAATGTGACAAAAACCATTCCAAAGTGGAATTTTACAACTAAAGATTAAATGCATTTCCCAGCATAAACACAAGAGAATCAGTTTAATGGAAAGGAAAATAAAAACACAATCTGAGCTAAATCTGTGCAGCTCCAGCTCGCTCTCTCCTCCGTGGTGTCTTGGGTTGGCCGGTGTAAAACTGCTCTCATCTTTTTAATGGTCTGCTCTTATGAGACAGCTGTAGAGGGGGGTGCTGGGATGTGTGGATGTTAGATGTTAATTTGTGCCGTAATAGCTTTTCTCGGCGGAATTGCAAATTCTCTTAAATGTCACTTGCAGCATCGCGGCTGAGACAGCCAGGGTCCGTGCGGATAGCAGAGCTGTCTCTCCCTCTCTCTCTTTCTGTATCGTGCTACTTTTAATTTGCAGTAATACAGTAGTGCTGTCAGATTAATGGCTGGTGTGACACCTGTGTCCCTGCGGACTGCTCTCTCAGCTCCGCCGTGTACATAACGCGTGTCACAGCACATTATCTCTCTGCTCAGCTCGTAATGGCCCTGTGTCTGAGGCCTCTGCTGACTCCAAACCTACTGTAAGAACCGCAGGAGCTCTTGGCCTTTCTTGGCATGCCGCCACAACCGGGAACCAAAAAACACTTCTAATACCACTAAGATCTGTTATATTGCATCTGACAGCGCTGCGTTTAAAAACTCGCTGTGGTTTTCTCAGAAAATAGCTGTTTTCAGTGCATCTTGTGTGTGTGGTGGTTTAAGACACTGTCCAAAGCAAAGTGAAATCAAAATTGACTTTCTTCCCAGTTTTCCTGATTAATTTGATAATATACATCACATTATGGTAGTAAAATGCACTGAAGAAAAATAAGTATAATTTAGAAAAAGACTGTTAGGACTATGTTTACTATTTCAGCCTTTCGACTTAAAATTTTCACATTTAGTTCAAGGAGTTACGTGGCATTTCTTTGTCATTTTTCAAAGTTTTGAACAAAAACAAAGACTGTTGGTGTACGTTTTATTATTTCAGTTTTTCTACTTCAGAGTTTCACGTTTAATTCAGTGTTACTTCCCATTTCTTTCTTATTATTTGTAGGATACTAGCAATGCAGTAGTTATTTCTGAGGGGAAATTACTGTATATTTTACTTCCATAGTATAAAAACTAGCGGGAAAATTCATGACATTATGAAAGTAAGTTGCAAGTTGCGAGTTTACTCGACAATACTATTTAAGATTTTATTACTTCAGAATTCCATGTTTAATTCAATGAGTTACTTAATTCAAGATTATTTATTTGTAATTATTAATTACATGTAATTAATAGCAATTTAAAAAAAAAAAAAAATTTTAATTACTGTACATTTAACTTCCATGATGTAATATGTAGGAAAAAGGTATTATAAATATCAATATGTATATTTATTTATTATTATTTTTTTTTTGCAATCTGATACCGGCTGTTTCTGTGTAATTATTCACTCAAAATATCATTCACTCATTTGTTTCCTGTGAATTTTATTTAAAATGTGTTTTGGGATTTTACATTGTATATTTACTGTATTTTTCTGCTGGGAAGACATTTTTTTAAAATGGCATCTTTAGCTGAGTTTGTGTGTGTGTGTGTGTGTGTGTGTGTGTGTGTGTGTGTTTTTGTGCGCACATGCATCACATGACCGTTTGTGAAGTTAAACATAACATACACTGTCCTCCTCCTCCCCTCTCTCTCTCCTCCACCTCTTCATCCCCATCGCTTAAATCAAGAAAATGGCCACGCATCAAGAGGATCATTTGGTCCCGAGAACAACCCTCAAAACAGTCAATCATCTTAAAGACGCACACAGACACAAGCAGGTCTGAAGTCTCCCATCATTCCTGCCGCCGCTGATGTCACCCCTGTGCCCTTGCAGCGTCTGACAACAAGAAAACCTATGAACCCAATGCAACACGAACGACTGCGAACACAACGCTCTAATCACAAGAATGACTCTTTCTGTGTATTTAAATGTCAGTTGCATGGTTGGCTCACGACATGCATGCTAATCACCTGTTGCCATGCATCATGCCATTCATAATCTCTCTAGAGCAACAAAAATATGACATCATCATGACAACGCTACTGATGACGTCATTTGAATGTACAATGTTCACAAAACCCTTCGCCAGCAAAGACGTTGAGCTGTGACATCATCAGTCAGGAAAACATGTAACTGAATGTATCATTTCTCTTCGTTTTATTTCACTCCTTCTGGTACTATATTGCAACTATATTGCACTGGATTTGCAAAAGAACCATAAATTCTTTGAAAGGTATGCAAAGTTTTTGTCTAAGATATGTAAACGAATGTTGTATTAAACTGTATATATTAGTATATTAAAATAATTTATATAATGTATTTTTAATGTTAGTTATTATTAGTTAGATTAATACTAAATATGAATTAATACTAACTTATATCGCGACTTAATATACAAAGTATTTTAAAAGGTGAGAGTCTGTCAGGTTTTTACATATTTTTTGAAAGAAGACTTTTATGCTCAACAAGGCTGCATTTATTTGATCAAAAATACGGTAACAATAGTAATATTGTGAAATATTTTTAAATAACTGTTTTCTATTTGAATATATTTTTTAAATGTAATTTATTCCTTTGATGCAAAGCTGAATTTACAGCATCATTTGATCCTTAAAACACTGAAAAATGCTTATTTGCTGCTCAAGAATCATTATTATTATTATCGGTTGAGAATAGTTGTGCTGCTTATGATGCATTAATGAATAGATAATTCAAAATAAGAGCATTCATTTGAAATGGAGACCTTTTTAACATGATGAACATCTTTACTGTCACTTCTGATTGAATTTCTGATTGAATTTAATGCATCCTTGCTGAAAAAAAGTATCCCTTTCTTTGAAAAAAGAAGAGAGAAAGAGAGAGAGAGAGAGAGAGAGAGAGAGGTCCTTGAGCTAAATGTCCTCTTAAGACTGTCGCTCTTGTTTGACTGAGTTTGTTAGTTGGCTACATCATGTTGACATGTAATTACTGAAGCTCTCTTAATCACTGTAGTGCAGATTAATAACGGGGGGCTCCTGTGGGGGTCACATCACCACATCAAACCCCTCTTTGCCTCCCTCTGAGTCACACACTTGATAAATACTGCACCCAATCATTACACATTCAAGGGCAATCTGCTCCGAATATGATATGCCAAAAATAAACGAAGTAGATTTAAACAGAAAACTGACTGTGAATGCATAATACACAAGCACAGTGGACAGTGCGAGTCCTCAGATATTTCAGCTTATCCAAATATACAGATAAATAAAAATAGAAATACTACAACTTTACAATATCAATTCAATTGCAAATGTAAATAATTATGAGGTCAAACATTTAATAATAATAACAATGAAAGTTGTTGTTGTGCACTAAAGAATGGGTTGTTTGTAGCCCTGCATGGCTTCAGGAGTATTTTTCTGTGTGTCCTCCAAAAGAATGTGCATGAGAGAGAAACCGCGGACTTACCAGCATCTCTTTTCCTCTTTTCTCCATTGGAGCGAGGGATTCCCAGAATGCCGTTGATTGAGTAGGAGCCCACAGGGTCATTGGAGGAACTGGAGACTGGAGGAGATGCTGTACTGGGGACTTATGAAGAGCGAGAGAGAACAGATGATGGACACTCTTCCCATAACATCACTGTAGAATCCCTTATCTCTTGCATTTGATCTGTTTTACAAAGATACTTTAGGGTTTAAAAGTCTGAGACCACTAGTGTTTTGGATTTTTAATTCTCATTATTACGAATTACGCTATCAGCACAAATTAACACAAACTGTCTTTTGCATAATAACTGGAGCTACATGACCAAAAGCCAATGATCATATATTCTCCAGAAAGATTTGAGAATATCTTAAGTCACATAATCAAGTACCTGTATTTGATTAGTACCCTAAAATGTGCATAATCTTGTATAAATCTTCTTTATTTTATGCCACTGGGTCATTTTTATTCCCTGGTTTACACTTCACTGTTGTCTCAGAAATTTCGGCTACACTTTATATAATTTGGATATGATTTATCACTGCTAAGTATTCATGCTGATGTGCAAAAAAATTTGGTAACACTTTAGTATAGGGTCCAATTCACACTAATAACTAGTTGCTTATTAGCATGTCTATTATTAACATATTGGCGGTTTATTAGTGCTTATAAAGTACATATAATGCATTACATCGATAATCCTACCCAATACCCTAAACTTAACAACTACCTTATAAACTATTAATAAGCAGCAAATAAAGGGTTAATTGAGGCAAAAGTCATAGTTAATGGTTAGTTAATAGTGAGAATTGGACCTTAAAATAAAGTGTGACCAAAAATTCTAGTAAAACCCAACTTGAAGATGCTTAGACTTCAAAAATGTTAATAAAACTTTCATCTCATATAGTTTTTTTTTTTTTTTCATAAAATAACAATGAAAATTTTTCAAGTTATATAAATTAATGCACTACAATAACAAAAGCAATCAAAAAAAAAAAAAGTATACAAAATTAAAAATTTAATTTACAATCGGTAAAGAAGTGGAAAAAATGGATTAGGCACAAAATGCTTTTGAGAATACGTATGAAAATGGGCCAAGAATGAAACAAATAGTTGTAATCTGGCTCAGAGGAAGTACATTTTCTGATGTTTATAGGATTATACAACTAACTTCGGCACCGTACAAAGCAAAAACACTAAAAAATGCATCATATTTTGAAAAAGTGTCAGTGTGCTCAAGCAAAACATACTCAGCTCCTCAAAATTAGTAAGAAAAAAGTATTGTATTTCATTCAACAAATATGAGGCAGGGCCGTGAAACGAATTAAACGTTAGAATGCATCTGTACTTTAGAACTAAACCACTGTGACACAGTAGGAAAGCATCTGATTGTGGTTTATCTTCTGTCATAGACTCCAGATTCAGGTAATATCCAGCTCCGAGCAGAAAGCTCTGGCCCTTAATTTGATTTGGAGGAATGACCTTTTCCACAAAGGTCCAACGATGGCCCCTGCAGTTAATGAAGTGATCTTACCTATAGTGTGTCCTGGTGTGGAAAGAGACGTCCCATCTGGTGAGGGGTGAAACGGTTGCTGAACCTTCGTCCGAATGATCCTGCACAGTAAATACAGTACATTCACTCGCATGGAGCTCCAGAGCCTCGCTTTGTCCGTCTGTCTCTGTCTGATAATCTCAGATTTACTTCATATATCTCCAAGCAGACAAAACGGATAACCGCAAGCGTTCAGATCCCATTTAGCCGAGGAAGAACTCGCTGTACCTTTAAAGTATGATATAGCAAAAAGCTCTAGCTCTTTTGTTTTGAGTGATCTTGCAATCAAAGCATGAAATCACGATTCACTTTGATAATCGTCTTCCGTGTGTGTGTGTGTGTGCGTGTGTGTGTGTGTCGGTCCTAAAGAGAGCCTCAGGCTGGGTTCTAACGTGGATGAGGTTCTATTGATCTAGACTCTAGGATAAAAAGTTCAGAATTAGCCACATGGGTACCGGGATGCAAATGGCAAGCTATAAATTATATGTGACAGGAAAGCAATAGTTGCTCAGTGCGGTGTACAAGCTTACGCCAGCGTTTGATTCTGTTAATCTGAACGGCACTTTGGGAAAAAGGTCCGTTGTCATTCTCATTTGTAAACTTTAGATCTGTTCATCACCAGCGGCATTGCTTCTGTTTCAGCAGACACATGCAAACAAATGCACTGGATGCGAAGAGTTTGTGCGGCATGCAAAGCCATGCTTTTTTGTACGTGACGTATTTTTCATTTCATGCCCCATGGAGATTATTGATTGTAAAAATATTTAGAATAGACTGCGGATACTCTTCAAAGAGCGAATTTATTTCCTTTAAAATGAGTGTGCTGCTAATATTGATATCTGCGGATATAAACATCAGCTTTAGGGAGGTATCCTCGGGGCATAGAAACAGAGAATGGAAAGGACGTGCAGTGACAACATATCAATATTATATTTCATTTCTCTCTTTAAAACCATAGTTTGACCCCCTCACATGGCCCGGGGAGAATAAATCTGCAGACTTTATCCACAATCTATGTTTCTGTTATTGAATAAGTCATTTGGAAGAGTGAGTTAATGTCTGGGTTGTGTCTGAAAATCCTCAGAAGAAATATTAAAATTGCTTTACATGTGAGTCAATAATATTGAGCGGCGTTGAGGAGGTTTTTATAAGTCTGGTGGTTTCGGTGCTGCCACTTGTTGGCTGTGGAGACACTTTAGTACAACGGAAACTCTGTAACACTTAATAATGTATGTTCAAGAAAAGTGTTGTGGGTCTGAACATCCTCTCACTGTCAACAGGCTCAGTCTCAGTTTGCACACACAAATAGAGCTTTTTTTTCATGCAACTGCTTTAATGAATAAAACACAAGATGTTGCAGGTGCACATGACTCTCTTAAAACTTAATGCATCCGCAAACTCTTCTGTGCAAGTATACACTGCTTCATGCATAAGTATACTGTTAACTATTAACAGATGTGAAGCTGGAATAAATCAGAAGCTATTGCTAACACAGTCTTTAAAAGGAGTCACTTTTTCCTGCATTCATATTTTAATTCCCCTCATTAACAAAGACCTGCTTCCTGTTTCAAAATAGCCAGACTGAATTCAGTTAGATTTTAGAGACGTTTAAGTGTTTGGGTAATTACATTAACGTACATTTTGCATTTATCACACAAGTTCATGTCAAAAGACCTTCAAATGGCTCTTTTTAGGTGACCATGAGGCATGAAATGATTTTTTTCCCCAGCCTTCTCTTCTGTTGTGTGAGGCGCTCTATTCTTCACCATCGACTCATTAAAATGTAATGCAGAGTCTGGTTTTATGGAAGAGTGAATCTTAACCAAAGTTCAGCGCCTCACTGCTTCTTTTTACAGGTTTGATTTCCCACACAAGTCTACCACACCACCCTAAACCACCATTTTAATGATATAAATAGGATTATATTGGATTATGGATTATGCATACTGCAGATTTCCCATATTTGTAAAATTGGTGGTATATTATCGATCATCATTCCAGTTGGAACAAAAATGAAAATGTTAAAAATACAACCTTGTGAATTATTTGCATTGAGTTTCTAGACTAGCTAGTCATTTCTACACAAATAAGCAATACTGTTAGTCTCCAGATTTGATTTTGTTAATTTAGGGAAACTGAAAATGATGAAATATGAAAACTCCAGTCTTCTTTTTTAATATAGATTATATGAGCAAATAGACGGAACAGATACATTGCGGTATAAAGTCTAATCTAGCAGCTCTGTGTCTCTTTTACCGGGTCTGATCGCCGTTCATTGGTCGGTTTTCACTCGGTCAGATGAGATTTTAGCTTCAGTCTGTCATTGTTGCGATAGTTTGAAGCAGAGGATTGAATTTCACCCACAAGACCACCGACAAAGCCACAGAACAGAGCTTTATTCCACAACAAAGGGCAGCCTAATATTCAACAAAATGCATGATAAATACTATAATGAAAAACAAATCACTCAGAAGTGATTTTAAATAAATGTTTTGGAAATAATTTCCATTTGTGTCCTTCAAAGTTCAGACTGGTTAAAAAAAAAAAAAAAAAAAAAAGAACAGTTCGATTGAAGTTTACAGTGTTATGTTTTTTGTTTTGTTTTTTTATAATGATTTGCAATTTTCTAATAAATCGATGGGCGTCAAATGAATAAATGTAGCATTTAAATATATAGCTACGTTCCAAATAGTTGCGGTTTAATTCAAACTAAAATGTTAAAAGCCGCTATTAGAAATTAGTCAAGGTGACACAACTAGACTATTATCAAATAACTATATTGCAGATTTACACAGAAGCTAAGATTGACAAAAATTTATTGAGGGAAGCTAGAAAGCCAAGATGTTTTCTCTCGAAAATGATACAGACACGAACAGAAGACTGAATCACTGGCTCATCAGTTATTGATGAGTGACTGGGTTTCCTCACCTGTTAATGGAGGAGACGCTGGGGACCGTGTCGTTATCACAGATGCCCTCCGCCAGAAGCCGGTCCCGGATCTCCCAGGCGAACATGGTGGGATTCTGCCGTTTATAGTCCGCTATTTTATCCACCACCTTCGGCGTGGCCACTTTAGGTTTGGATCCTCCGATGACTCCAGGCTTTATGCTGCCAGTCTCATAATATCTGCAGAAGCACGTGCAAATCTGATTTTCATAACTTGACCAAACCTAACGACAATAAACAACAGATGCGGGCTAACAAAGCCATGGAAATATTTTATCTAAGCTACTTAACACAGCCCATTGCTGGACTAGTAGGAAATTATCATATGATTAGAATACTAATTTAAAATTGTGCGCAGCCGGACATTAAACAGCCCATCTGTTTGAGTTACTCACTTATTCATCTAAAAGAAAGAGAGAGAGAGAGAGGAAAAAAATCTATTTCAAACGGAATTCTATACTACTGGAATGACCAAACTACAATAAGCAAAAAAAAAAAAAAAAAAAAAAAAAAATCAATTTACGTACGAAACATTTTTGGATTAATTAATCGATTTATTATTAAATCCATTATTTATTATAGCCTATTTAATAAAATAGACAGGCAATTAATGAAAAAGCTTATTAGCATTTCTACTTCTAGTTTTTGACCTTGTTGAAATAGCCTGAGCTAGCCTACTATATTAATTTTATTTTAATAATTCGTCATTTTTAAGCATTCAAATCATTGGTCAAATAATTAATTTTTAAGCACGTATAAGCCCAGACCAAACTAATTCAATTGTCCTTTTTATCTGCCTTATATCTAAAATAAAAGGCATTTAAAGCACTTTTGGAATGTTATAGTCTGAGATGGAAACCCGTTTATAAAATTAAAATCATGGATCTTTATCAAGTTATTAATTTGGTTTAGTTGATTTCAAAGGGGAAAACGCAAACTTGCATGATTCTCAATTCTGCGCTGTTAAAAAGTGAAGAAAAAATCATTTTATTTTCTTTGACTGTTGGATGGTTCGCCATGTGCTCAAAATTAAAATTATTGCATTAAGTTGCTAATTATATTAAAATTAACATCCATCCAGTGTGACTACGTTAATATTAATAAAATAAAATAAATCGAATGCAAGTTAGTGAAGGTTTAAAAAAAAATGTGAAAAACGACACAAAGCACCTGCGCTTTTCTTTAAGTAAATTTGATGTTAGGGTCTCACCTGCCCAGGATCTTGCTGACGCAGCCGTGGCTGACCCTCAGCTGTCTGGAGATGTCACAGGGTCGGACCCCTTGATGCGCGAGCTCCACGATCCTCTGGCGCACGACGTCAGGTAAAGGCCTTCCGTTCACGAACATCCCGCCCAGCTGGTTCACTCCCCCGTGCCCTATACAGGAGACAACAGCAACAAACACCCACAACATAACATTACATACAGGCCGTCAGTGACGTCCTTCACGTTCGCCCAATTAACACAAGACACGTTCTGTACGGCCACGCGCGAGTTAGAGAACGCAAGAAAGGTTAATAGCAAACAACGCACTTTGTGCTAATGAATCCCAGACTCTACTCACATCAAGTCACTGAATAAATAGAAGCAAAAAAAAAAAAAAATGTAGCCTAATGATAAATAATTCTGCAAAACCGATCTGCATTATTTACGTTTATAGATACAGCTACACATACAGGCTACACAGAGAGTGTAGTTAGTTCATTTATAATACTATTATTATTACTACATTTTATTTTAAATACTAACTTAAAATTTTGAAAATTTTTAAAATGCATATGCATTTATATTTATCATACAAAAAGAAATGCATATACTAATAGGATATTTATTCGTATATATATATATATATATTATATATTATATATATATATATATATATATATATATATATATATATATATATATATATATATATATATATATATATATATATATTATCGCTGAATCCATTGTAGATGTAACACAGTTGCGTAAATATAATGACTATACCATTTTTAAAGCGTTTCACAAATGATCTATATGGAACATAATATATATATTTTTTCCTCTATATAATTTCTAGTGATGTACGTTAAACGATACAGTGCTCGTAGGGTGAGCAATTACATTACACGTTAATTTAATGTTTTCATTCCCTAGATACAAATTACTAAACATTATTGTTTGATCACGTTACATATTGTTATTCAACTTATTGTTTTTCTTAGAATATTCTGTTTTAATTCAATCAAAAATCCAAAGCCTGATTCAGAACCATACAGCAATCTTATGTTATGTTTTCATTTTAACAGTTCTTGCTTTGAAAAATCACGAATATTTAATGCTTTAAAATTGAAGTGAGATTTCCCAATATTATCAATATTATTCTTTTTAATTAATTACATTCACTTTCTTTATTTATAAGTAGAAATGCAAAAAAAAAAAAAAAAAAAAAAAAAAAGTGCAAAAACAAAACACGTTTTAATTTTCTCCACCTACCACATGCAGGCACATTTATCTCGATTATTAACCTAGTTCTTTAGTGTTTTCTGTTTTATTTATTTATTTATTATCTTATTTCCCCTAAATGCTCTATAAGATCAGTTTAATTTTGATCTTTCTATCCGGAAGCCTAATAAATTCCTGTCCCAAAGAGGACCTTAATTGGCTCAAACGTGAAAGACATTCTCCAGATAAACTCCAGTGTAACTCACGGTGCATGGCGGAGAAGGGGTCTGCCTTACAGTGAATATCCATCGGATAACAGAGAAAAGACAGGTAATCAACTGAAGTCGCCGTCTCGTCTTTCTTACACACAGAGCTACTGAAAGAAACGATGCACGGTGAATCCAGCCGAGGAGAGGGGAACTTCGGAAAGTTGCAAATGGACGCAGGATTTGTCAGGTGTCAGACATGACCGTGCGTTCGAGGTCAGAACAAAGTGCTCTCAAAGCAATAAATGCTTAAATGTTTTCAGCACGCATGCTTTCCCCAGAACTCGTTTTCCAGCTTTTGTCCCATCCATCCGTGTGTTAGTATCTCTTATATCCCGGTGGTGTTGGTTAGCAGGTGCGGGGTTTCTGGGTTTAGGTTCTGCGCGTGGATGACAGACAGCAGAACCATCGGAGACTGCGGGTTTCCTGTGCCCTGCTTTCCCTCAATAACAACACGATGCGTTCGCACGCGCGCACGGCCCGGGACTGAAGGACTTGGGTCGCTCGTGTTGGTTTGTAGAAGCCTCAGCCCCCTCCTTTACGCAGACCCTCTTTCGCCACTACAGATGAATGCATCAGACAAAGGCAGTAGATTCCAGCACCTTGTGATTCGCTCAGATGAAGCTCCATCCGCCTGTCACTCCAAAAGGGGAGGGAGAAACTGGACGCCTCTGAGTGAATGACAGTTTAGTGGAAACTGAGTGAGGATGAGAGCAAATCATTTGATTTTCTTTGTGATATAATAGTTTACGACTTACGAGGCATTCTGTCAAATCAGAAATGCTATTTTCTTTTGCGTCTCTAATGAATCATATCAATTCAACAAACGAGCGTGCATGTAATTTAATGCGTAAAATAAGCATTTGTATTAAATTAACCTTCACCTTCAGTAACCATCTCACATTAACACTCAGAATAAAAGCGCACAGCTGTGGCCTCCGAAATACCTTGCTGGAAAAGCGCAGCTCTTATGTCATTACTGGAGAGGTCGATGGTGTGATTATGGTTTGATTTAAACACCATCTTGTTCTGATTTGCTGCGCTCCTCTCTGCGGTGAGCAGTTCTGGATCCGGTCAGACTGACAGATACTGACTGTAGGTGGCGCTATATCGTCTCCAAAATCTTCCGGAAACTAAAAAATAAACACACACACACAGCCACGCACACGCACATACACGCGCACGCACGCATGCACGCACGCACACACACACAAAACATAACAGCTTTGAAACGATGTTCTATATTATTGTATTATCTTCATTGCAAGGCAACACTGTATTGTTACTGTATTAGTTCTAATTCTAACACTATTACTTAATTTACAGTCTTTTTTAGGTGTTAGGTAAAAGTAGGTAAATATTATATATTTGTAAATATTTTGCAGTTGCTATATTATTCCTATAATAAATGCCTAGCAGTTTTATCAAATAATCTGAATATAATCTGAATAGGCACACCTGAAATGTTTTTAAATGTTTTTTTTTTATATATATATATATAAATAACAAATGAAAAAAACTATTGGTTCAGTGTTTGATGTTGTGCCTGCAATAAAACCACTTTGCTTAATGAGAAACCAAATAAAATGAACGAATACTGAATTGCAGATTTGATGGGAGTCATTCGAAATTATATAAAAAAATAATTCAAAATAAATAATTCAAAATATTTAACTACAAAATGTAATTTAAAGATTTGGAAGGGTTTAGTGAAATTTATGGAAAATGATTTATTTAAAATATTAATGCACACAATATTACCTCGTGCAATATTTAACAACGTGCCAGTTTTTTTTTTTTTTTTTTTTTTTACAATGTATTTTATGTTTAGTCATTTTATGTTGATATTTTATAAACAAAGAATCAAATAGCCTTCTCGCTGGCTCTATAAAGACCGCAGAAAGCGGCAGTAAAGTGGAAATGTTTTGGACGGATCTCTGAGGGACGCAGGGGGCAAGTCGGCTAGTCTGCCTCCTAGTTAGGTTAGAGGATGATTTTTCTTTCTCCTGGTGTTTTTGGAGGAGCTTCTGGTACAATATGTAGCACTGCGGGCTCTAATTTCACCCTCCGTTGCACACCTTCCCCAAAGCTAGGTTTTTTTTCTCTCTGTGTGAGACCCCCTCCCAGCCTTTCCCCCCTGCCCTTGTGCTCTCTGCGTTTTTTGCTCTTTTTTTTTTTGTAGACTTCTAAAATTAAGTGTTAGTGTTTTCGTCACCCTTGGAGAAATTTCACACTGAATTTGAGCAGACACTAAATCATAGCAGGACTTGGCGTTATGTGTTTGAGTCCGTCAGGGTTTCAGATACAGTACGGCAAATTTATTTAAAAAAAAAACATTCAAACAGCAGTAAAATGAATCACACATAATCATTAATGGATCTACTATAAATGAAATAAAGCATAACAAAACAAAGCCAATTAATGCACACATTAAGATCTTTATCAAATGAAGTCCCAAAATGTTAGAATTTCTTTTTCTATTTTCATTTTACTTTGCATTGCTGGCAGCATTTTATTTTATTTTATTTATTTTTTAATTGCACGTCCTCAGGTGGGATTTGTAAAAACCCATTATATATATATATATATATATATATATATAATTGTTAAGATCTTTATTCTCTCTTATATAGCCTAGCTATTTATAGTAAAAGTAATATTACCATTATGGGTTTTTACAAATCCCACCTGAGGACGTGCAATTAAAAAATAAAAAAAAAATAAAAAAAAAAAATGCTGCAAGCAATGCAATGTAAAATGAAAATAGAAAAAAAATCAAACATTTTGGGACTTAATTTGATTAGGGCCTTGCTTCACTGACAGTGAGTAATCCATCTTCTCTCTCCAGACTCAGACGGGAACCACACACATCCCGAAGACGGATCTCTCCACTCGTCCCGGGTCTCCTCTGTTCTCCCTCGTCCTTCTGCTGAGCATTGAGGAAGCTCATTCTGCCAGAGGTGAAGATATTTCCTCGTTCTCTCAGCCTCCCGTTCTCATGGTAACGTCACTGATCGATCCGAGCAGCGCGCGCTTCATTAGCGAGCATCAGCAGAAGTGAGTCCGACTCCGAGAGACTCTGTTCAGCCATCAGTTATGCGTCTTATGGAATGGTTAAGAGTTCGTCTATTTTACAGATTTTACAGAAGTAGTGTAATTCGATTATTTCTGTCACTGTTTGGGCTTACTATTATGAATATGTGCGTGAACGTCACACGGAAGTCAAACGTGTCGGAATGTTCATAAATATGTATGTATAAAATATTATTCTAATTAGATAAGATTTTGCGATTTTTTTTTTATTCCCTTCGTTATTTATGATAAGAATTCGATTTTCTATTTATTTAATTGTATGAATTTATTATTTTATTAAATATTTTAGTGAGCACATTAACGCAGCTTTTTGATCTTTTAAACTTAATGTTAAATTACAACCTTTTAACTTACTAAACCCTAAGACGACTGGCGTAGAAAGACATAATGAAACCCTGAACTCATGAGGAGGGTGTAAAGGAAAGGGATTTGGGCCCCGAGCTTGTGTTGTGAGGGGACAAATGGAGGCTTCACGCAAGAGATTGATTCTGCGCTGGCTTTTAATTTCGACATAATTAATTACATCATTACAACAGTTTTCCATTGATCTTGCCATTTAGGCCCAAAATTAAAAGGTGAATCAGTTAGCTGTTAGATATATGTTGTCTATTAACAAAGGCATATTAAGTAAATGGAAACACGCGCACGCGCATGCACACACGATGCATATGTAATTCTGTGCTTGCCAGAGAAATGTGCACGCACACAGCAGAGCTATATATAGACATATATACAGAACATGTTAGTGTGACAAAAATGCATGCATGCATGCATTCATTCATTCATACCCTTAATTGCGAAATTAAAATTATAATGAAGCAATTAAACTTAAAAAAGGAAATGTTTTTAAAGTATGTAAATATGTAAAATAACAGCAATAATTATAATAATAACAACAAAATATTAATATATACTATACTATTTATTATTGTTTTTATTATCATTACTTCTGATCGATAAAATCATTATGAAGTATAGCATTTTGAAATGAGAAGTGTTTGATCAGCACGTATTGTCTAAGTACATTCACAGACCATTTAAATTTACTGCCTTCCATGAAAAACATCAAAAATTACACCGAGAAATAAAAAAGTTCAATATTTAACTTTTAGTGCTGTCCAGCCCACGTTTTAGATCATAAACCTGATTTCGCAGAAATATGCCTTTTAGAGGCCAGTCATAAAGCGCAATACGGTGAAAATATAAATTAGGAAACGAAATGAGAAATTCTTCACAGATGAAAACACAGCAGGATGACTATCTTCAGTCTCTTGTTCCCTCCTTCTAGCTATCTTTTTATCTCTTTAATACCCAAAGTAGCGAGGATATATAATATAATATAATATAATATAATATAATATAATATAATATAATATAATATAATATAATATAATATAATATAATATAATATAATATAGTATAATATAATATAATATAATATAATAAAATATAATATAATTATGCAAGTGCTTATTTTGTGACACAAGGCAGAAAAGGTCTTAAAATAGCTCTTAAATAAAAAGAAAAAAGAAGAAACAGCTCAGGTCATGCTGTGCTTTATTTTGCTCATCCTGGAGAGTCCCACAAGCTCATAATCAGGTTAATCTGTCTGATATGAAGCACACTGGGGAGGTAAGATCCAGCGCGTGAGAGTCAGTGGTTCATACAATATGCAGATTTAGAGAGAATGCCTAAATGTGCCCTGAAGTGTTTAAATATAAATAGTGTGGAGGTTATGCCTGGCTTTTCCACTGCTGCTTTCAAGGGAAAATGGACATTTCTAAGTCTTTAAACTGTTCATGCTTTACTGGTCAAACTTGCCTCTCATCTGAAATAATAAAAAGTGTTCTTGTCAAACGAGCGGATCTCAAATCAGACGTTAGATGAATCGACTCTGGGTTTTATTAGGCACTGATTATAGTCAGTAGCTAATGATGTGAAGTTTGAAGATGGTGACGGACCAGTTTTCCCAGTGCATGCCCTAAAGCAGGTCCATAGTGCCTCTGTGTGTGTGTCACACAGCTGCGCTGCTCTGAAGCGACAATAAACAGCTTTTCTGCACCCGGTGCAATATGGGAACCAGCCCGTCTGTCCAGGGCAGCCCTTGGGCATCATCTCTCATCCGTGTGGCCCGTGGCATCAGACACGCTCTCTTCTAGAGCCTGTAGTTATGCTAATGCTCTCATCATTTATCTGGACACAAACATTCCACTATTGTGAGAATAATTTGTAATTAATTCTTTAAAAGGGGAACAGAAGACGGTCCGCCTCGCTCTATCTGAGAGATTATGCTTTGACAGGTAAATAAATACATGTGTTTTTCAATGAGAATTAATAATTTGGCTTTTGAAATGTGCTGTCTGTTTTTCTCATAACTTCTTATACTGTATTTGCACACAACATGTGCTCTTTATAGGCAAGACGAGCCATTTTTGATATGAGATATAAGAAATAAAATAATCATTATTTCTTTGATATTCAGTGTAGACGTCTGATGAAGTCTCAATCTTCTTCAGATTTTTCTCCTGGTAAAGAGATGCCAGAAGTCTCATATGAGATCTCAACATTATGATTTGCAATAAATTTTAATGCAACTCTTACTTTATGTTAAAAAAATATCTAACATGTCTAATTTTATTTTGAAACCAGTGTTATTTTAATATAAATGACTATTATAGTTTATATATTTAATAGATTATTTTTATTTCAAATACTTCTATTTTTATTTTGTTTTGTGTATTTTTGTAATTTTTATATCCATTTAGTTTTATAATTTTTTTATTTTTTCACTTTTAGTTTTTGTTAATTTACATCAAGTTAAACTAAATGAAAATTAGAAATGTTTCATTGGCAACTTGTTTTTAATAAGTTTAGCTTTTTTAGTTTTTTTTTAATTATTACAAATATATATATATATATATATATATATATATATATATATATATATATATATATATATATATATATATATATATATATATAAATATATATAGTATGTTAACTATTATAACCTTGGGAAAAACCATGTAATGTTTTTGAGTCTCTTCCGCGCAACAATTCTGTATTTATTTGATCAAAAATACAGTAAAAATACAAATAAGCGATTTCTATTTTAATATAATTTAAAATGTAAATTATTCCAGTGATGCAAAGCTGAATTTCAGTATCATTTCTCTAGTCTTCAGTGCACATGATTCTTTAGATATATGTAAATCTTTTGCTGATGGAAAATAGAAACATTTTTTTTTCTTTCTCACCCCAAACCTTTGAACAATATATAAGATTAAACTATTTGATAAATATCCCCAGGTATTCACTCAAACCAGGTTTAAAGTTTTCTTTGAATATAATAACTTTTTGCTTACTACCTTTTTCAATAGCCCTACATAGTCAGCTCACTAAGTTTTGTACATTAACCCTTTTGTCTCCATTGCTCTCTCTTCAGTCTGCATTGACTATCATTTTACAAAACATACTTACACAGGTTAAGCAACAGAAGTATTCTTTCTCTTCGATCAGAGTTAAACCACCAAGATCCGTTACAATTAGACTCTGAACATTTATTACCCATAAGTCTGTGTTGTGACTCTAACCTGTGAACCCTGGAGCGGGCGGCACTCAGAGGCACAATCAGTCCATCACGAGTAATTAAGTGCACCACCGTTGGCATAATGCAACGCTCTCTCCGCTCTCATCCATCCTGTGACACGGAGGCCGGCAGAGGAAACGAGCTCTCGTTCATCATTCCTCCCTCACTCCCTCAACTCACACAAACAAACACAGAAATAAACACATAAACAGCCCATTAGCGCCAGTCTCAGGCCTCGGCGAGCTCACGTATGGAATGATGATGTTTTTCCTCCATTCAAACGTGTCTGTGTTGTGAAGGAGCTTGGCTTGTTTTTGTGGTGAATCTGTTGAACGCTGTCTACGGCTCAGTGCTCAGTCTGACAGCTGTATTCTGTGTGTGCGGGCTGTACACATGCTTTAACACTTGTTTGCTGCTCTCGTCTCATCTCAGGGTCTCACCTGTGCCAGGTAAACATCTGCTGCCGGCTCCCAGCAGGCATTGCAGTAGGTGAGGGGCGTGGCATGCTGGTCTTGTGTGGTGGTGCTGCAGGTGGGCTCCGGCGGCTCCAGGGACTCATAGAGTTATTAACAGGTAAACAGGGCAGGAATGGCACACCGGTGGAATCAACTCTGTCAGCCTGAAGGAAGAGAAAAAATGATGTCGTTAAGCTCCACCTACTGGAATTGTCACCCAATAGAAACCCTGCATTTGAAGCATAAACAATGCTGTTCAAACGTTTGGCGTCAGTAAGGTTAAAATATATATATATATATATTTCTATTCTATTCTATTCAGCAAGGATGCATTAAATTGATCAAAAGTGACAATAAAGACATTTATAACATTTATGCTATTTGAACTTTCTATACATCAAAGAATCCAAAAATAAACAAATAATGTGTGTCATGATTTCTACTAAATATTCGACAGCACAACTGTTTTCAACAAATTATTTCTTGAGCAGCAAAAAGATCATGTGACTAAAGAATGGAGTAATGGTGCCAAAAAAATCAGCTTTGATCACAGGAATAAATTACATTTGAAAATATATTCACATATACAGCTCTTTCAAATTGTAATAATATTTCACACTGTCATTCTAATAAATGAAGTTTTGAAGAACAATTAGAGACATTTATATATATATATATATATATATATATTCACTTTTATTATAAAAAATATTGGTAACACTTTAGAATAAGGTTCCATTAGTTAATGTTAGTTAATGTATTAATTAACATGAACAAACAATGAATAATACATTTATTACTGTATTTATTCATCTTCGTTAATGTTAGTTAATGTCAATACAGTTGTTCATTGTTAGTTCATGGTAATTCACAGTGCATTAACTAATGTTAACAAGCAAAACTTTTGATTTAAATAATGCATTAGTAAATGTTGAAATTAACATGAACTAAGACTTATAAATGCTGTAGAAGGATTGTTC
The DNA here is from genome assembly GCF_003368295.1 of Carassius auratus. NCBI lineage: Eukaryota > Metazoa > Chordata > Actinopteri > Cypriniformes > Cyprinidae > Carassius > Carassius auratus. Next base: position 470,298 of record NC_039254.1, read on the forward strand.
TTGCTTAGTTCATGTTAACGAAAGTAGTTAACTAACATTAACTAATGGAAGCTTATTCTAAAGTGTTACCAAAATATTTTATTAGTATAGCATTATTCAAAGTTTGAATGGCATTGTTTTAGATAAGAAAATATCAAATAAAGTGTCATTTCTTGTAGCTAAAAGCAGTAGAAAAAGAAAGCAGTACACACAAAGAAGTCTATGGTTGTGTTAATAAATATAGACCAAAAACACTGTGAAATGTTCATGGGACAAGATCATGGGAATCTGTATGAGTTAGCTTGTGTTGGTCATGTTTATGTTATTGTGTGTGTGTGTGTGTGTTTGTGTGTGTGTGTGTCAGGCTGCGCTGTTTTACCAACACTATTGATTGCAGGTTATGTGCTGGACAGAGTCCATCTGACCCCACAGAGCCTTAAATACATCACTGTCCAACAGGGACCTCCAGAGACGACGCCAAGCTTCATGTGAGTGTGTTCATGTCCATTTGCCTATAACACCCATGTGTTTTCCTAGCCTGAACACTCTCTATTAAATTGCTTATGCAGTTACAGAAAAAGAGTAATGCTGAAAATCTAAATTTGATATTGATACACTAATAATGCTAACAACAGTTTATGACACTATGTGAAATATACAGCGGGGCTTATTCACACTATTCACAGAATGCTTTCTCCAACACAAACTTCCCATTTACCTTTATTGTGCTTTTGGTATTGTTTTTACACTATGATTCATTAATTACTTAATTAACACTAATTATATAAATGTTTATGTATATATAAAAACAACTCTTATTAGGATGCAATTTGAAGTTTTTCAGATTTTTCCCTCCATCAGTGCATAGCCTAAACATGTTTACTTTGTGTCTGTGTGTCAGTTTACTCATGTCAGGGCTGAAGGGTAAATTAATTATAGAGTTGTTGACTCAAAAGAGCATTTACTTGAAATTACATAAAAATGCTAATTAGCCCGGGGTTATGAACTCCCGTTTAACCTTGTGAATGTGTGTGTGTGTGTGTGTGTGTGAGAGAGAGAGAGAGTGTGTCTACACAGCAGCCGAGAGCTCTGGGTCGGCCTGAAACAGTCACCTAATGGCTTTGACGGGACACACACTCACACACTCGCCGCGTCTGTGTTTCTTTTGTCTTCATTCAGATTGAAACGGACCGCTCGCAGCTCACGTGTATCCATCTCCCAGAACCCCCAGCTGTTCTGGTGTCTGCTGCCCAGCTTCCACGCACCGCTTTACAAATTGTCTGTGAATAGTGTGAATAAGCCCCCCACACCACCCCATTATCGCCACGTCCTGACAAATGGTCCATGTTTCTATGAACGTGTGTGTGTGTGTGTGTGTGTGTGTTGAATTCATCAGCTGTTCTCTTGATACCAACACTTAAATATCAAAAAGCCTGATTTAAGATTCAGAATATTGAGAGGGATGAATCTATGCAATATTATTTTTCATATGGTGACTATGAAAGCACTGTGACTCCTGTGCTATATTGCACATTTTCTAAAACTATACAGAAATGTTATGGGAGAAACATAATAGAATTTTCCATTCCACAAATTAAAACCGTTTGAATTCTTATTTAGTTAGTGACATCACACCTGGAATGTTACTTCAACATTCCATTTTTGGATTTGAACAAACTTTTCTTTTTCTTTTTTTTTTTCGGCTTATCATTTAGATAAATTACAATTAATAGTATGATATATGTTTATATGTATATATATATATATATATATATATATATATATATATATATATATAACAAATTCCAAGTCCCTGAAAGATTCAAGTTTTATTTTAATTGGTTTGTTTAAATAATTAAAAATGTTTTGGTTCTTGAATATTTTGACTGTCCCTTTAAATGTCCCCCCAATGATTGTATCAGACTGAGCTCAGGTCATTGATTCTGTATTAGGTGTTATATTTCATGTGTCATGTGTATTGTTTCATATGTCATCAGCCCTGCTGGTTTGTAAGAACTGCATCTTATAAAAAAAATAAAAATAAAAAAAACATACGAGTTTGATGGAATGGAAAGGAAACAGATTATAGAAAAAACTGCAACTGCGAGACAAACAAATTGTCCTGCTTCCCTTTGTGAGAGTTTCAGAGGAAATAATTCAGACGGATGGGAAGATGAACGACCCGTCAGCTGAGGTCACATGCTGATTAGCCTTTTCTCTGCTATTTCACTCTTCGCAAACCATTATCCCTGACACACACTCCTGTTCTACCCATCCATAAAAATGAGGGAGGGCAGAGAGAGAGAGAGAGAGAGAGGGATGGATGCATTTGGAGACGTGCAGTAAAATCACTTGTAATCCTGCAGTGCAGGTGAATGTGAGGCCTTCAACAATCTGAGTGATTTAA